>NC_056483.1:15541012-15841012 GCF_008729295.1 Plectropomus leopardus
TACAGGGAATGTGTTGAGGAAACCAAGACCCCTAGACAGTCAGAATCCAGCTGTAGTGCTCTTTGTCATTCTTACGTCTGTTTACGTTTTCTCCTGAAAGCATTAACCTTATATAATGTGATCAACAGATTTTATTGGATAATGTTTGGAGTTGTTTTTCAATGGCAATAAAACACAGCACGTTTTAAAAGACACAGGCAGTAAATGTGGGGATGCTAATAGCTGGATAACATAGCAGGGGCCCATGCATCAGAGCTTTAAACTGGATAAATGGCAGTCATGGCCGTATAGTTCCTTCACCGTTTAAGCTAAATTTCTCCACTTGCCACCATAAAGACACTGTGTGCTGTCTGTGCGTGATTGTCTGTGTGTGTCTAGAGATAAGGCCCAATCATTATAAAGTGGCCTATGGGCAGCTATTAACAGTGCTGTTTTTGGATGGGAGACAAAAGGCTATCAAATAGAGCTATGACCTTCTAGCTGAGAAGTAACTCTCCCTCGCTCTTTCATTCTTTCTCTCCCCTTCCTCAATCAGTGAAGAGGAATGAAAACAACTGAGATGAGATGAGTGGAAAGGGGGAGTGTGAATGGGAGCTGGTAAAAAAGGTCACTCTCGTCTCCTCCCTCACTGCCATGCATATTAAAAATTCCCCCACACACAGTAGCAATCACCCTCGGTCAACTTTTCTAAACGTACAGCTGTGGTTCACGTAGCCAAGGTACGGTTCAAATTTAGCGGAGTCTTTTCTGTCCCGCTCCCTCGCCCCTCTGCTTGTCTTGTCTGTCACTTTAATGAGTGTGAAAAGTCAACCACAAGTCAGGAGGGGCAAGAACTGGAGGACAAGAAAAGGAGAGTAGAGGGAAAAAGACAGAGGAGACTGTTGATGAAAGACACATGAGGTAATAGCCGAGGGGAGAGACACCTGATCCACTCCCTCTACATTAGTGTGCAAAAAAGAGAGAACAAGAAAAATACAAAGAAAAGAAAGGAGAACAGATTACCACAGTGGGCTGATCATGTTAATGGGTTTTTTTTCCTGCCAAACAATGTGGGCATTGTAGGTCCGAGATTGAACAGTAGTTTAGGGTTACCCGCCATGGGTTAGCGCAAACCCTTTGCAACCTAAGAAAATGAGTCTGATCTCTCCCAAAAACATAGGGAGAAAGCAATGAGATACAACACATGGCCTGAAAAATAGAAAGAAATTGGTAAGTTACACGAAAATGACCTGAAATTAAGCAAAAGAGGAAAGAAAACAAAAATTAAATCAAACAAGAAAATGATCCTAAATATATATAAATATGTATTATAATGATTATAAATAATTTTTCCTGTACATTTTCCCCATTATGTTGATAAATTTCTTAGAAACAGGATTATTTTAACCCTGATGCTATCTCGCAAACCAATCAGTGTTTTCACCAGTATTAAACAGAGCCATTGTAATAAAGGAAGAGTCATTAACTGAAGGTGTTACACAACACACAATGGTTAACAGTAGAGGCAAAATTGTGCATTACATTGTTTTCCTGCAAAAATGAAAATCTAACACTTTATATTGTTGCCTTCACCGTCTTCTCTTTCCAGTTTGTGGAATATGAAATGCCCACTGATGTTGTTAAAGTTTGCACCTCAGGTCAAGAAAATCCTGCTAATTTTTGTGCCAGCTAAAAAACCAACTTTTCTGGTATTGAACCAAAAATTATTGGTTGAAATGCTCTGAAAAGTTCAAAACTAGGTGTGTAAACAGAATGGAACTGGTTGCGTGTTGGTGTAAAAGGGGTAAAAGAGGTAACACGATTTAATTCTCTGCTCAGGACGCCATTACTCCACTACATCCTTACTGAGCACATGGTGGTTTCTGCTACTTAATGCTCTAAATATTGCAGGCAGTACTTCTAAGGTTAATTCCTATTCAATAAAACTGCGATTGCATATGTTTGCTCATTGGATCTATGGGCAATAATAAAACTATATAATCACTGAAGTCCTTGCTGAGACCTGTGAAAACAACAGCATAGCTAAAACAAAGCCAGACAGGGCAAGAACCTCACCATATACAAACAGGTTGTAAACAACAGGTTAGCCACATTTACCACTGTTTTGGAGATAAAACATGTACTTGTACCCATAATGTTGCAAATTATGCATGCAAAACTACAGCAAGTATGACAGGTCAAACAAGAGGGAAGTCTGAACGAGTTACAGGCTGTTACATGCTAAACAATTTGGCTAGACGTTTTACAGTTTCTTCCAAATACAAAAATAAGATCCAAGTTGGAACGGAGCAGGTATTGTCCTTTAAAAAATAAGCTGATTCTAAATTATGCATTTAGTTAGTGTTAACTTTAGTGTTAAGAATATATGCAAAGAATGTACAGTCAGCACAGGGTAATCACATAATGATAAAAAAAAAGAGACTGTGTGTATGTGTGTTTTGATGAGCGTGCCTGCATTGATTGCTGTTCATGTGTGTGCATCTGTGTGTAGGTGTGCATGCAGGTGCTCTCGCCATCTGGCAAATGGTGATACTAGACAAAGAAATATTACACAGCTCTGTCTGGCTTCATTCCGCATCGACTTTGCTCATTAACACATATCTTTTTCCAAAACACATGATTCGTTATTGTTGGACACCAGGGATGCTAGTCCGTCCTATCGCAGTGATGACTGGCCTTTTCTGTATCAGCACGCTTCTGACGAAATTTAATTTACATTAGCAGAAATACCTGAGGGGTGTTGTTTAATGCGATTATGGGAACGGCAGTAATGCAATGGACAGCACATCAGTACTGATAATAACACGAAAGACTTGAAGGGATTATGGGTCATGAACAGCATAAACAACAACAGAAAAGGCAAATACTTATTCTACTTAAACTGGTAAGTCTACTATTACACTGCTTCTTCAACTATGACTACTACTATTACTAGTATTAATAATAATAACAATAATAATAACAATAATAATAATTGTTATTATTATATTACATTGACGAAAAAACACATACGAGTCAAAATACTATAAATAGATTTAATTGTGTCATTGACCTCACAATTCAAAATTCTACAAGATCGAATAGGCAAGATCAATCAACCATAAGAACGCTGCTCTCAGGGTCTCATTAATAGGAAAAATAACACAAATTGGAGCAACTAAAAAGGTTAATTCTGCTGGATATTTCCAGTAATTTCTCCTGTGAACTCTGTTCTACGCAAATAGAAAAGGAAGCAGTGAAGTCAGGAAATAAAAACAGAAAAAAAAGTGTGCTTTACCTATAATGGAATACGTCAAAATCCATCTTTAATAATGTCACAATGTTTGAAAACAGCCAAACCAAAAAGGTTGCTATACCTAAATAACATAACAGGTCATTTGTTGGTTTGCTCCAAAATGACAAAAAGAGAAGTCAAACTTCCAAGTTCATTCCTTAACCCTAATTCCTCAACCCTAACCCTGATTAAATTCATTTATTATGTTAATTTCTAGGATTTGAATCCCTGGGATCAACATTTAGTACAATGATATTGTGTGAATAAAGCCTGTTTGGATCCATATACTACCAAATGTAGTCAGTGACAGTGATAGCCTTGTAAGATCAACTGTCAAATCCTATCCCAGGACACGACAGCTTTTATAAATATGACAAACACAACAAAATGCACTCCAAAACTTAATTTACCATCATATTGCTCTAATATTCACAGCCGAGTTCATCAGCAATGAGAGCAAATGTCTCACAAAGACAGGCAGCGCTAAGGCTGATATTAAGACACAAGCACTGAAGCTGCTCCACTGGCAATTCTCTAAGTATTCATTTATGGAAAAAGCGACATTACCCGAGTAAGAGTGCAAAACTGGCAGAGAAGAAAAGTGCTTTTCAATGTCAAAGCTAAAACACATTCTCTGTGGACACTTCTGAAGTAGGTTTGTAGTCAATACAGTAACTTTGGGGTTTGTGTGCTGGTAAGGTCTGAGCACGGAGTCGATGATGTGTACAAATACTGACTCAACTCAAAGAGGAAATCCCTGTCAAGTCTGTTTTAGGGCAGATTTTTTGCTTAATTGACTTGCGGGGGTTGTTTTAGAAAGCAGGCTTAGAGGACAAATTAGACTTTACATGGAGCTATATAAAAAGATCGCATTTGGGGATGGATGAGTCTCCCTCTTTCATAACTGATGCTCATTTAAATTCTGTCTGGTGTGGACAGCTTTGGAGCCAATTATTACCATCTGAATTGTGTGACTCATTATGCTGGCAGTGTGTTTTACTAAGGAGGCAGCTGACAGGAAGTTTTGGCAAAAAAAAAATTGTTTCAGCCTCTTATCTATCAGTAAGTGACATATCCACAACCAAAGGTATTTTTTGTTTCATTTTTCTTCACTACATTATTTTAAAATTGTCTGCGTGTTCTTAATGGGTTAAATATGGAGTTTAAGCATTAAGAGAAAAAAATGACATCATTAATTATTTCATTCAAGGGTATGAAAGTGTTGTAAAATGGTGATGTAATTCACTCTCAAAGGAGAACGCGTAACCTTTGCTCAAAGTGGTGTAAAAAAACTTCACCACCCTACATGTTTTGCTCCCGAGTTTGGAGTATTTTTAGTTCCGCTCAAACTTTCAGCTCAAGTCCTAGGAGTGATTTGGAGTTGTTTGATAAATATGAGCCCAGGATTAAAATATCTCTGGTCCACGCAAAGAGGAATTCAGGAAAACAGCTTCAAAGACAGACAAATCAAAGAGTCACATCACTAAACAGTTGAAAATGAGCTATTCATGAGACTGGGTCCAGGCTAATGGCTTGTCACTAAAATCACCAAGAATATTTACCATCTTTTATAAATACAACCTCCAAACCATGGCCATGTTACTAGTTAACTATACTAGTGATGACCATTAGAAGCAGCTGTATCTGTTTCTAAATTTTGGATTCTAATGCTTCTATAAATTAAAAAAAAAAAAGCCCAGACCTGAGACGTATGACTGCCAACAGCTGGGCCATAACAGTTTTATATGCATTATAAATATTCAACACACAAACACAGCACTACTCTGACAGATCTCTCCCTCGTTAAATTATTTAAGGGCTCAGTGGGCAAAATGAAATCATCTCTCTCTTGGTCTCCAATTTCGCTCTCTCCCTCACTCTGTCACTCTTTCACACTCTCTCCTCCTTGTTCCAGTGTGTCTGTCTCTTTTTCATTGTGTGCGTGTGTAGTGTGTGAGTGCGTGTGTGTGCAAGTATATGTGTTTGTGAGTGTGGGCTTGTGTGCTGTAAATAGGAAAACCCTGAGCAGCCTGAAAATAGCAGTTTGGATTTTAAACAAGCTAAGTGGGATGTCAGCCTGGTTAACACATACCCGCAGACACACACACACACAAAGATACAACACAGTTCTCTCTGTGCTAATTATGGCCATATATTAGCATAGCTTTGGTCTGTCAAAGTTGCATAAGACTAAAAAAAACTAAAAGGGAATACTGAAAAAGAAAAGGAGGCAAAGTTTGGGGAAAGGCAAAGAGTACTCTTTCTCATTTTTAAATACAAATACAAAATTTATGTATTTTTCTGATACATCATCTTGCTGAGTATGGCCGTGTTTAAATATAATAATGCACCCTTGACTTTTCTAACATATAATTATCAAATATTAAAAGAATGACAGCACATGTGTGTCTCCTTGAGTTGGGTACCATATATGGTACTTTTCAGAGTACCGACTGAATTACGTCAATACTATTATCGATTCACATTAATCCATCAGTGCTAAATGTCGATTCTTGAAAGTGCATCTGAGTGAGGAGCCACAAAGCTTCGCCACTAGCTATAGTTTCCCATCGCTGCTGGTTTCATCTTCAGCTAGGAGGCGCAAGCGCCCCGAAACTACGAAGCTGGTCACCGAGTTCCACGATGGCTCTGTGAGCAGCTCCTTCTACAGCTCCATCAGCCTTCCAACTACGCAAAACTGTCGCTTTAGCACTGATCTGCACTGCAGTTTAGGCATCTGATCTATTTTCTTTTTTATCTATTATTTTAGTAATAAGCTAGCATTATTGCTGGCAGACACACGTACACACACACACAAACAGATGAACACAAGCAGACAGACAGCTCTATCTCTGATTAGAAAAGCACAAGAGCGAAATTGCTTTATAGTTTACTACATCACATCTGCAGCTTATTCAAAAATGACATTTTTACTACAGAGAAAGTAAAGTACAGAAGAAAAAGATATTTCTGGGTACACCAGTACCAAATTCAAAGTACCAGCACCCACACCAGTAGCCATAGCAGTTCAAATGTGAACAGTACCCAACCCTACTATCTGCACAAGTGAACATGTGATTTTCCTTGTCAGGTTTAACGGAAATTGTTTACGGCTTTCACACATAGACACACGTAGCCTTTCACACATTTCAAAACGTTGACAAAAGTTTCCTATTTGCTGACCTTGCAAGACTGTTTCACTTTAATATTTTTTTATTCTCCTATCTGAATGGACATGTTCTTTGGCCTTGTCTGAAAGTCTGGTCCTTGTCTCCCGCTGTTTTAAAAACACATATACAACTAGTCGTTATCAAAATTTTGTAGGAGCAGAAACATATCGCTAATTGGCAGTCCCCTGAAAAATCTCCTTAGCAGCAGCCTTTATTAAAGTCATTTGGTTAAGCCTATTTTGCTCTTGAATGCCTGTGTGTGTTCACTGGTGCATGTTTGATTGAATGCGTGTGAACCCGTCACTGAAGTAATACAGTGATTAACTCTTTCATGATGAACTGAGTTTTCACATGTGCAACACAAACTAACGTCAAACTCTCTCTCTAACTCTCTCTCTCTCTGAACACTGTTAAAGTTCTGCTGTATTTAACTTGTGATGAATTGTCTAATTAGTGTGCATTATATAAGGATGGCTATTCACCACACTGTTTCAACTGTAAATACTCTCATCCATTTTTTTTCTCTTTCCCTTGCTCTCTCTTTAATAGCCAATTCAATAATACCCACATAGGCACGGACAAATATAATATTCTAGTCCCTTGATAAAACACTGTACATGCACTTGCACTTGGCATACACAAATAAACACATGCAAGGCTGCAGAGCGATGAAACAAAGCAGAAAACATCATTAGGTTTCTGCAATGCTAAAACTACAGTTCGTAATATTACAGTAAATAATACAGTCTCAACAGAGAAGTTGCACTCTATATTCGCCTGCACTGAACAGAATCGTTCCTCTGAGGTAGTCTGTTTTCTGCTGGTGTCAGGATAGATGGTATGGTTATAATGCATTGATTAAAAAAAAAATGAAGAAACCACTTATTTCATTTCCGTGACATTTATTGAGACCGCATTTATTTGGTAGACTGAATAAATGTCACCGGTGAGGGAAGCATAAAACATTTTCCATGTTTGTTTGATTTTTCGTTGGTTAGACGCTCACCACCTGATGGCCTGATATACTGTGGGTGGAACTTGATACTCAAGGGAAGAGATCAATGTTTTTTTGTTGCTTTTTTTATTTTCAGGCTCTGCTCTTACAGCTCAGGGCAAGAAAGGACCATCAAAAGTCTGGACCTGGAACCTGCTGTCTTATAATGAACACAATCCCTGTCACACCAAAGAGCAGCATCTTACAGAATGATAGCTTCACCAGTAAATGTGAAAGCTGCAGTGATTTAACTATGTGGGTGTTCTTCCTCGATAATAAGAACTCCAAAACCTTGACAAACTTAGGCTGGGTTGTGAAGTTGATCACCCCTTCATATTAAAATCAAACTTTCAAAAGTGCTTGTGCAAACACAACTTGATCAAAGTTTATCTGATATTTAATGTCATCCTAAAATCCCACAGATATTAAAGTCTCGTTCATAAAGTGTTAAATGCACTGTAGCTACTATTGACCCAATTTAGGCCACTTTTCTAGAGAAGAAATATTTTTTTAATATATTATAAAAAAAAAGTTAATAGATTTTTTAACCAAATTAAGAAGATAATTTTTAATTCAGAAAAAGCATGAATGCAAAGTGAATGCATTATGCATCTATAGCTTTCTTTACTTTCCTTCCTTTATTAAATTATAACATAATCCTTCTATGAATTCATCTATTGATTTGAGTTGGCCAATTAAATATTTTCAATCATTTCAAACGTCAGTAGTGGTGTAAAATATTTGGATCTGGATAGATCCATTGGTCAATGATCCATTATCATTGATCCATAGTGAAAATATCAATGTGTATTGTCATCTTTAAGATACACCTTTATTTTGAAAGTCCCCTTGCATGTCTGTGTCACCACGTCCATCCAAATTCACCTCCTTCCTAAACATTCAAACACTGCTAATGGCCTAGCACCAGGCAGACAAAGCTAAACAGCCAAGAAAAAGACAATCAGGATATTTACTGATATCACCTCATATCTATCGCAGGCCCAAATTGAGTCAAAATTGTATCATAGTAAATAATTGTATTGATTGTGATGAAACTTGTCATAGTGATTTGATAAAGTTTGGCAGGTGAATCAGACTAGGCAGTTTAATAGAAATATTCAACTATTCATGTCTTCATTTTACAGACAGAGTTTGAAAGTTTAAATGGGGTTTCTGCTGGACATTCAGGGTAACAGTGACATTCCCGTAATATAGTAAACAAGCCAAGTTAGAATCCGACCTAATGCATGCTAACTACGTGAACAGAAGATCGAAAAAAGTGCAACACTTTTTGGCCCACACAGAATAAGCCTTTCTTCCCTGTGGACAGCTGCCTCCATCTGACTCAGACTCTTCCTGTCTCTGTGTCCAAAGCTGCATTTACCAAAGAGCAGCGAGAAAGTGAGGAGCACTCACTCTGCCGCTAAATCTGGGGACTGAAAATAAAAGTGCACTACACACTGATGAAAAGAAAAGAAAAAAGAAACTTGACAGCTCGACTTGAAGAATCTTAGTTGATTGAGGATGTCTAATTAGTTAGTCTTGTTATAGCGAGTCATCTGCTTTGACTTCAGCAGATGTCATCTTAGTAGATATGCAGAAGAGCAATTTTAATGTGTAACAGTACATAAAACAAAAAGTCACTAGCGAGTGATTAAGTAAGAATATGCATTTCACATGTGGGCAATTGAAATGGGAGGGTGGTTTACAATAAAGGTCAATGCAGTGTGGGGGCTAGGAAGTCATGATTATTGCTAGGTTGTACATTTAAATACCTAGACTGCTTTTGAAAATCTGTCAGTCTATCACACCTAGATTTTTTAATCTGGACTAATTAGGTCTATAAAATTTGACAAGCCCCTGAGTGTCTGTGTGTGTGTTTATGTGCACATGTGTGCAACGTCACATGCATGTGTAAGTGTTGGGTATTGGCTCCATGACGGTGTGGAAGACTGCATGATTGGGTTCACACTCAGTGAGTATGGGTTTGGCCAGAGACAAAATGTCACTTGGAAAATGTCACTGCCTAAATGCCATTGCAGCTCTATGTGGCTTTGTGTGTGTGTGTGTGTGTGTGTGTGTGTGTGTGTGTGTGTGTGTGTGTGTGTGTGTGTCTCTGTGAGTGAGTAAGAGAGAGATTGTGTGTGTGTGTGTGTGTGTGTGTGTGGGTTGGTGCATGCTCACACAGAACACCCAGTAAGCAGGTGTCTACAAGCTATCTACAAACTTGCTCAGTTGGCAGCCTCACCTTGTCTGGCAGTGCAGCGATGTACTAATGGTTAAGTGTTTTCCAAATTCACTGATGAATCTGCAGCACTGTGTATATTGGCAGACAGACACAACATCTGGCTTCAATTGACATCTTGTTGAGCTCGTGTACTGCACGTTTTGGCGTGCATTTTAAATAAATACCCAGGAAGACTTGCTAATTTGTTGTCCATCTTTTTTTGTGAGTGTTTTGATATGAGAATTGTTTTGAAGCAGATGCTTTTTGGAACATTTCAAGTTAGAAAATAGTCCATATTTGTAACTGTAAGTGTGTAATTATATTTCAAAAAAGACACATTGAATGTTTCTTAGTGTGTAAAATGGATATATTCCATTTGATATTTTGAGAGACAAAATTTATTCATTCAGCTTGAGGTGGTGGTGGCCTAAAGATTAGAGAAATGGCTTGTGACCAGAAGGCTGCGATTTTGATTTCTTAGACCAGCTGGGAAATTCTGGGCAAGTTAAGTGAATGTGTAAACACTCTGCCTTCTCTCAGCACTTACTGGCAGTGTGCCCTTGAGCATGGCACTCTCTCTATTGGCTCCAATGGAGCAGCTCAGTGATATAAAGTATAGCAGGAGACTGTGGCTGCACTGGGCAGCTGCCAGGTGAGACTGTGTGCAGGCGCATGAATATGAAGTAGGGCGCGATGCTGAAAAAGAGCAAGCGTGCTCAGCAAAACCCTTCCATGAACAAACGGATTAAAAAAATACACACACACACACTTATTCACCCAGCAAGTGTCTTCTCTGCATTCTTTGTCAGCTTTTTCCCCTCCTGTCCTCTATCACATGATGTGACAGGGGACTCCAGAGAGGCCCCAAAGGTCATCCATCCAATGGCAATCACAAACACTTGTTTTGATAGATTAGCCTGCGCAAGCACACTCACAGATCTTGACCAACATATGCAGACATGGACACAAGTGTTTGTTCAAACAAAACACATAGGCATGTATGCACATAAATATGGTTTAAAAGGGAATCTAAACGGAAGGAAGTAGATAAAACAGGTAGTATATAAATACCTGATAGGTATTAGTAGTTGATTCCTTTAAGGTATCAACCAAAACAACCAAGTAGTATCCCTAGGAGTAGAAGTATCAAAATGTCTCCAGTGAAACGATGCCAGCATTCAAACCTTTTTGTACAGGGGTGTGATGTTGTGCCCCCAAACGCCCGCCACATCAGCAAACATTCTGTTGCTGCAGTCTCAGGAGCAGCTCTCCTCTGTCAATGTCTGCCCATTTAGAATTGGTTAATACAACAACAGCAGCTAACATCCAACACCAAGCCACTTAACTGCCCCAACAAACTTTCTGTGGCTACCATCTCCAGGCGCCACTCTACTCTGCGAACAGTCAGCCCAGTGCCTGCCAGGGTGGCACGAGCTAATGCAGCAGCAGCAGCTAACATCAAACATTACAAACTTACACTGACACAGAATAGCTTCACTGTCGTTAAATCCGATAATAACCGTTAGGTACTGTCAGCCATGTGATGCTAAGAGTTAGCCCTGTCAGTGTGTCCAAAATGCTCAGGTGTATGGCTATACTATGTGGATGCCACTCTATTCACATTATGGGTAACAAATGAGGTACTCTATTAGTATCAATATCAGTTTAATAGTACTGGTTTTGGTCCTGCCATCCTCATTTTTTAAAGGATACCCAGCCCTACTGTTGACAGGCAGCACTGCAGACATAAGTGATGCTGCAGCCAATAGGCTTAAAGGTTTATACATTTACTTCTCTCTTTCTATAAAAAAAACTTTATTTCATGGATTTGAAGAGATGAAAAAAGAAACATAGTGCAGAATTGTAGTCGCTCAAGGACAAGTCTTTTATCAGCACATAGAGAAAACGAGAAACATGCTGGACATGCGTCCTTTTACACTGTCCTCTTGAGGAGATTGATTCGATGAGTAAGAACACACGAAATGAATGAGTGCAAGTGGGAACAGTCTATCCTACACTACTGCTGTGTTGTTGCTGTTGAAAAGAAGCAAAAGATCACTGGCTACTGAACCGTGTAGCGGCCGCAACTTCATGTGTGTTTGCGTAATTCCACGTGTGAGACAGCACGTGCCTGCCTGTCAGTCTGACTAAATTGTCTGTGTCTCTGCAATTTAAAGTGTATGTTTTTTTCCCTTGCAGTGTACAGTGCATATGCACGCGTGGATTTGCTGGCATGTGCACGCACATGAGTACAGTATGTGTGCATGCAGGTAGATGCAAGACTTTAGGGATGTGTGACTGTGTATGACAGATACAGTATGTAAGTCCCTAAGCCTAAACCAGAGCGACAAGCATGACGATGATAAAATCGCAGACAGGCCCTTCGGCACAGTTTTCTATGATGGGCACAGAGCTTAACAAGCTTCTCTGCCAGCTCTTTTCTTTGGACTTCATTCAACCATTGGAATAAAGCATTCACAATTCCAACAAAGCAGAGGTGTGTGGCCCATTTAACACGAAGTAAATCGACGCAGGCACAATGAAGCGTCCAGCATGATGTGAGGTAAACAGCGTATACTAACTTGTGCGTGAGACACAGTAAGAGTTTGCTATGAACTGGCCTCTTTATAAAATGATTCCTCCTGCTTCCTCCTCCTCTTTCCACTCTAGATAACTTCAACTGCTAGTGATCATCATAGTAAAATGTCAAGTGCTCGTTTTCATGTAGAAGGTATTGGCCATGTGAGGAGCAGTCGCTTCGGTGTCGACAAAAAAATGTCACTTATATCAAGCTTTAATCCTCCTGAGGCTCCATTTGACCCGTCATCTCATTGCCTTTGTAAGGAAGACAGTGCTGGTGAGCCATTTCACATGATCTTTGCTTTCAGTATTTTTGTTTGAACTGCGTTTTAAACAGAACATTAAACTTAATTTAAATGCATTCAAAACTGTTCTACAATAGCTGTAACATTATCATTCAGAAATTAAATGATTTTTTACATTCTCTCTATTTATTTATTTATTTTAAAGTGTGTGTCTGTGGGCAATGGAAAAACATTACATGCATCTCTGAGTAAAACACACTATATGTATTTTATGTGAACCCCACAGTGTTTCTTTGGCACAAAAACTGTTTTACAAAACTGAATGGGGAATCAGATTAACTGCTTGTTTTCAGTGAATTGGAAGCTATGGTGATTCACCGCCATCAGAGGCGTTATTTTTCAGCTTCGAGCAGACTTCCATTTCTCCAGCACGTGAGAAGGCTCTCATAAATCTGTAACAGGCTGCCGCTGCCCTCATCTCTAAATCAAACAAATTAAATACATCAAGAGATTTATAGTTGCTTTTAAACAAACTCAGATGAGCTTACTAGCAGGCAGTGACGGGTGTGTTTGGAGCCTTCAGATACCCTGTGTAGGTTGTGGATGTGAGAAAATGGACACAACTGTCTGCCTACTATTTTTTATGACAATACAGTAATCTCTGCAAGAAAAGCCTTTATTATGACTATATCCACAGTAGGTGTTTAGACACATTCACAAAATACCCCTGTAGACACAAAAACAATTTGCCATCACAATTAACTTATTAATCACTAAGACGATTAAATAATTCAAAAGACATGAGCAACATAATTCTGGCTATCCCAGCTATAGGATTCTATATCTCTAAGGGATTCTATCAATCAGGACACGAGTTTACCCAAGACTGTATGTTTACATGCTTGAAAATCATTGTGCATGTAAATAGACTTGCATCTGCATTGCAGGCTTCTGCCATAATGCTGCTAAGTAGCAGCTGCTGACAATAAGTGTTAAGTCCTCTGCAGAGGTGCACTCAGTTTTCAGCCACTCCACACAGTTATGAACAAGTGTGTGTGAGAATGTCAGTGCCTGTACCAAGTGCACCGAGTACTTTAATATTATCAGTAGATTCTGAGCAGCGCTTTGAGTCCTTATTGAATTAGTCATTCATGTTATCATGTAAGCCATGAAATGAAATAACTTAAATGAATTAGTACATCAATTTTGTTCTCTCATACAGAAGATGTCAGCAAATATATCACCGTAGCATAACTCTTAAGACAATGCTGCACAAAGGCCAATGTCTGACAACTGTACTTTGCAACTTCATCTGTTTTTCATTGACTGTAAAGAATTTCCACTACTGATTATTTGCAAAAGCTTACAGTCTACAACTCCCTCCTGCTTTCATGTCGAGCTCAGATGGATCATTTTTAACAGTCTGCACCAAACTGTGTCACGACCGCTGTCCGTGGTGCTGAAATGCACAAACGTACAGTAAAGAAGCATTAAATTCAGCAGTTTTTTCCTGTGCATGGCGAGTACCCGCTTTTTATCTCAGTCATCTCTGAAGCTGTAGCTCTCTTAACAGAGTTAATTTACCACCCGATTGATCAATTAGACCAAAAGTAACTAGTCTAAAGTATTTTCTTTTAAAATACACTCAATACATGAGCCCTATATAATTTAACTGCAATTCCTAGAGGTCCCATATTTTAAATAGTCAGATTTCCATGTCTTTTTGAATAATAAAACAGGCATAGGAGCTATTCACACAGTCTCGTTCAGTGTCTTTCCTTTAAACAAGCCATCAGTTCTTCCGCAAAGTTTTGGTATCACAACTATACTATATAAAGCTGCAGTTTTATTACACTTTTTCCTCGGCTGCAATGATGGTGCAGAGACACTGAGAGCGCACATTTGGAAGACCCAGAGACGCTGACCAGTCATGGAGGAGTGGGCTTTTAAGGAGCGGAGTTTAAAAAGACAGGCATTAAAATAGAGCGTTTCAAGCTGAGGGTGAATACAGGTGTATTCAGGCGGACAGTATGAGAAAAAGAATGCATTTTTTGAACATTTAAGTGTGTAAACGTGCTCTAGCAGAAACCACAGATACAAATATGACCCTGAAGATGAGCATAATACAGGACCTTTAATGTCTCTGAGGCCCTCTGTATGACCTTGTATTGCTGGGCAGTGGAGCCCAGCAGGGGTGTGAGTACTTCACAGCACAGTTCATGATGGAATGTGATTCAATAAAAATGACAGATCAGTACCACTCCTTGCTAGACCTCGCTGTAAGCAGTGATAGGTGTCAGTGTTAACACATCTTTAACACACCTTGTGCTCAAAGTATCACAAGACGTGTCGTCCATTCTCTAAACAGAGATGTGTTGACACACGACATGTCCTTCTCAGGGGCTCTCGACTGCTTTAACAAGTACAATCACAGTGCGGGCAAAGTGTTCGCTGCTTTTATCTCAACTGCTGCACAATTTTCCTCAAGACAGTCTGAATGTTGAGGGGTATGCAGTAATTCCTGTTTTTAGGACTTCTATTTCTGTTTATTTTTCTTCCATTTTCTCCTCTTTTGATGTAAACACTGTGATCAAGGTGGATCAGAGACTACACTGAAAAGATGGCATCATTGCACGACAATGCTCAAAGAACACAAAGAGAAACTGGTGCAGAACCAGAAGGAGAGCCTTCTGCTCTATGCACACATTCAGAAAATGACAAATATATAAACAAAACAAAGCAGCGGTCAGATTAACAAAAAACAAGAGAACACCCACAAGGAATGAATTTTAATGCATATAGCATGTGTAAATAAACTATACACACGATGTCCCATCTCCCTATATTATACATTTGCTGACTAGATCTCTGGCCTTTGAGTGGATCATCTCATTTGTGGGTTGTGTACACAAACAGAGATGTAATCTCTGAAGGCAAACAGAGATCTGGCGACTCCACCACTAATTGGCAGCAGAGAGGCTGTCACTTAGTGAAAGACAAACACTGTAGCCATGTCATCTCATTAGAAAGAGAAAGAAAGAAAGAAACAGAGATAGAGAGAGAAGGAAAGAGTGGGGGTGAGGGGAGTTATGAAAGCTGGGAAATCTGCATGCAAATTAAAGGCACACAAACAATCACAAATGTGTCAATACATGCACATAAATGCAAAAAAGCCCTGCATATAAATGTATAATTAGTCTGTAAATCAATGAATTCATCAGAAGTGTCTTAGTCAATCAAAGTACGAAACATGGGTAACTACTATTGACACGTCTTCTTTATTTCTCCATACTGTCTTTGCTGCATCTTCTATGCTGGTTCAGGTATAAGCCAGTACAAAAGTCTATACATGGATCAGACACCATGGTAACTTCACACCAGATAATATGGCAGTCTTCAACTTTTCCTCACTGCTCACACAATAGCTAACACAACAAGCTGTTTTAGAGCAGAAGAACTAATTTCCAGAAAGGTAAGTTGTTGTTACACTACTGTTTTATACTGTTACTGTACTATTTAAACTTTTAACTTTGACTTTATGTCTTTTATTTTACTACTGCACTTGATGTTTTTTAAAGGAATTGTTATTCATGCCATTTTATCATTGCCTCATTGTCAAGCAAGATACAAAAATAAAGGTCTCATTTACTCTCCATAAATATTTATTCATGTTCTAAATGGGTTTAACTTGAGCCACGCTATACAGGCATACAGATATTTGTTGGTTTTGTTTTTACTTTATTTATTTTGTTATTTTAAAGGTATGGTATCAGATTGATATACTGTATTGGCTGATACACACATTCAGGTATCAGAATCTGTATCATGAAAGAGAAATGTTTCCAGAAAATCTCAGCAAATTGGTTCACAGTATCAAATACAAACATTATCTCTAAGCTTTCTTGTTAATAAGCTTTTGTGATAATGAGCTTCCAACCCAACAATCCCCAAAGGTTAAATAATACAACGAAACAAAATATCACCCTTGATCACCTCTGCAGCTGCACATTGGTCTTGTGAAGAAAAAACTTCACACAAGGAGATAAATAATAATAAATACATGCAATTCCAATTAAAAACACAAGAATAGTAAGCATCTGATTTCCACTCTGGGTATGTGATGGAGATTCACATCAGATCAAATGTAATATCTCTAAGATATGTGGAACAGTCTCTGTGGGCTTTAATATATTTCACAGGGATTTATGACTTGCAGCTCAGAGTCAACACAGGTGGTAAACTAGGCAGTGAATCCCACACTGTCAGGTGTAAAAGGTAATAAAAAATAAAGATTTTAAATTGCATTCACACTGTGACAGTCACATCACATTTCAGAATCTAATAGATATTTATTGGAGTTTGTTGTCTGGTTGCATTTAAATTTAGCGGTGGAATATTTCTTTTGAGTGGGGCGCATTCAGGGGCATCAAGTCAAAAATGGGAAACATTTCAAGTTGTAGCATGAATGAAAGTATTATGCATCTATTGTCATTCTCAAGTTTTACAGCTCTCATTGCTCTATTTATTTCCTTCCTCTTTTTCTATTCATTGTCTCTTTTTTAAGCCTTATATTTGTGCCTTATGTTTGTACATTGTACACTTTCTGTGAAAGTGCATCCTCACTAAGGACTCTGCTACATTAATTATGTTTATTGCATTTAGTGATTACATTGTTGATTTTAACTAACACTATGGTACAGAGTCTTTAAAAAGCAATATGTATGAGAAATAAAAATCTCTTTGGAATCCAACAAGGAAATGTTTGTAGACCACAGGATATTCTAACTCGATCTGTACTGCTAATTAAATCCAAGTAACACTGTGAATTAATTAATAAAATATCGGTTTGATTTTGTATGTAAGCTGTCCACTTAACACTCACTATATATCTACATTGTCTACATCTGCTTGTAATTTGAGAGAAAAAACAAAAAAAAAATTAAACGGTTTTGACGAGTAAAGACAATTTCCACTTTGGAAGTACAGTAAAGAGATAAATGATTGTGGATTTAACTTCCAAAGACCGTTTTTATTTCAGTAACTGTTCTTTCTGAGATTCAAATTACCAATTATTGGATGGCTTAAACTGTTTACAAGATTAAAAACACAATTAAAGTTTTAAGTGAAACTGTGCTGTCTTAACCTTATTGGCATAGAATCAGTAATTTAAAAAATAAATAAATAATTATGCTCCTGCGTGTCATAGTCATGGGTATAGTTATGGCAGAGCGTTCCAGAACAATGCTCCGCTACTTATTTTGGGTATAAGTGGGGATATAGAATACTCGCAGTTTGAAAAATCCAGTTGAAATTTGTGAACATTTTTTTCAAGCGTTTGAAGAGCCAATCATCACAAAAGCATGTCATGCAGGAGAGGTCATAAAAACAAATGGAATAGTTGTTTTCAAATTGACAATTAAGGTGTTGATTTACCAGTTTCCTGTAGCTTTTGAGTAGCAAAGTGAATTTGATTATTTTGTCTCGGTTTATAGGTAACTAACTAATACGCACCAGTCTTCTGAGGCTGTCTTTATGTGTGATGCATTTACAAAGAAACATTACAAAGCCAGCCTGTTAATTATGCCAGCTTGTGATGCATTCACAACGCCTGCAGGAAAACTTGCTTGGCTACGTTTATAGTCTAGCCTATAAAATGAGCTTGACCTCTGCCTGCACTGCAACTCCTCAGATTAAATCATTCCGTGCAGCTTTATTTGCTCGGCACAACAGCCTGTTCTCAAACCCAATTCATCAAAACCGCCACTTTGTCGGTGGACCTTGACATCAGACACCGGCACACAGAGGCACCCTTTGCGGAGATATGATATGCACCTGGCGGGGGTAGTACGTGACATTGCTGGCAACAACCATAGTATAAAAGAGTAAAACAGTCGATGAATGGTCAGGCAGAGGGGAGGTGGATGGGTCAAACAAACTCTTGATTTTCACCAACAAGCCTGCTGTTTGTTTCCTATGTGGAACCAAAAGTCCATGGAGTACTTTTTAACAACATAGCATGCTACCTCTGTGACATATGTCACCTGATGTGACACAGTGTGTGTAAAAACTGTACATTTTAAAGCCAAACCATTACTTACATTATGAGTTTACTTTGAAAAATGCTGCATGAATGTCACGAGCAGAAACTGTATATTTCCTGTATGAAACAGAAGTGCATTTTGAAAAGACTCATAGCATGTGTTGAGCATAAACTGATAAGGTGTTACAGAACATCCAAACTGACACAGGAGGGTACCAAGCATTTTGTATTTTAACGTGTAGGTTCACTGACAAATCAATGGTATTTAATGACAAGCCTGTGTCAGGCACAAGTAAATAAAATCAGCTGAAACAGAAACTACTTCTGTTTATTCCCCTGTCATGCTTAATGCTATTACAACCTACTACAACCATGGTATCAATGTACTACTTAGCAAGATGTTTGCTTGAGTACAATATTGAGACAGCGGTTATATAACTTTCTAAATAAGCCACAAGATAACCGTGTGCGTGCACATGTCATAGGTGCACAAATAGCACTGCACTCTTGGTCATATTAAAAGGTAGGAACAACCATCCTTTGTGGTTGTATGGGTTTAAGGCCTTGCTTTTATAATTTATGTCAGACTTGAAGCCAATTATTGAATCTTACTTTTTTCTGTCTTTAATTCATATCTTTGATTCCAGTCCTATAAAGCAGAAAATCAGTCATCATGTAGTTATTCATACAACCCATCCTCCAATCTCTCTCTGATCTCTCAGTGTGTAGCGAGCACCCAACATGCTCTCTCCTGACAGCTTATTTCTTGGTGTGTACATATGAAAATGCACTTATGAATACATATGCATATGGATTTATGTGTATGCTTGTTTGTGACCATTTGTTCGCCGAGGCCAAATCGTTTCATAATACATAATACATAAGAAAAGTTAGCAGATTCAAGAAAAGACATGCAGAGGCCAACTCTTCTGGCTCAACTTTGCTGCATTACCAGGCTGACTGTGACTCCAGTGCATTCTTGCCAATATCTGACACATCTGTGTGTGCGTGTGTGCACGCCTGAGAAAGACCGAGAGGAGGTTGTTAACTGTCAAATTTTCTCTCCTCTCGGCGATGCATCATTAGGTAGAAACATGGCTCCCGGCCCCCCTCTGAGCGAGATGAAGGCTAGGAGGGACTGACGGGAGGAGGAGAGGAGGACGACAGGGAGAGAATGATAAAAAAAAAAAGGAGGGTAGAAGGGAGGAAAAAAGCTGCAGTGGATGACAGCAGGGGGGTTATGTACACAGATGAGATATGAGAAAGCAAGATACAAAGCAGAGTTGTATAGAAAGGGAGCCCAAAAGAGAGCGCAAGGGAGTGAAGAAATGCGATGGAGAGAGAAAAATGATTGATTCATGTAATTCATTTCTGATTCAAACCTTTTATTTTTTAATAATGTGAGTTATCTGTTTCGCAAATTCTGCTTTCCGGAAAAGAAAAAAAAAATCAATCTGCAGTGCACAGTTGAATAAACTGAATAAATCGAGCAAATGTTTGTTTTTGTTTTTTTTTTTTTTTTTTTACAAAGTGTGTTTTTGTGTGTGTATGTCTGAGCATATTGTTGCGATAGAGAAATTTTCATATTCTAAGCCACATTCTCTCGCAAATAAACCCTGTTCTTAGCTTGACTGCCATCCACTTTTCAGATTATCTAAAAGGTTTTGAAAATCTTTTATCAGTGCTTCATTTGCGATTTCACATCCGCCACAACTACAAGCAAACTCTAAACATCTGCATATGTGCATGCATTTATAGAAATGTTTGTGTACTTATATGGAAAGTATTTGTGTACACATATGTGTGTAGTATATTTCTGTAATGCTGTCACCCACTGAGAGTTGTTCATAGTGGAGGTTACCCACAGTGCAATGCTCTGTTAGTAATCATAGGGGGGTTGATGACTCACTGTCGTCTCTTTGATGCACGGCATCACATTGCTTTTTGTCTCTCTATTAGTCCGAGGAGAAGTAAAGGAATGGATAAACAAGGAGAGAGGACAATGCTTTAAAAATGTGCATTTCACTACTCACTATGCACAACAAATTACAGTGAAATGAGGGGATTTGAGATATGAAGAGGAGAGAAATAGATGGAGAGAAAGATGGGGGGGGTGAAGGACGGACTATAAAGAATGTCTGCTTTAGATGCAGTTTGTCCCTTAGATTTGTCATCTGACACCATCCCTCACACTCAGCACTTTTAGCGGAGAGGGACTGCTGAGTGCTACCCCTCGAGAGGTTGGGGAGGGCACAAACACACCCACCCACACAGACATGCACTCGCAAACACACAAATGCACAGGTAGCAATTTGGCAATGTTGAACAAAAGTTTCAAGTTGAGCTGTCTTTTAAAAATGAATATACAGAAATGCATCTTTCTCACTGTATGAAACTGGCAACCCCTTTATTAAGTAAAAGTAAATAAGGCAACAAAGTATAATGTCTTATTCTTTACATGAGCGGCTGGGATGAGCATGATGCATGTCTCTGAAAAGGTTTTCCGTCCTTAGTCAGAGAAGCACAGAAAGAGGTGAAGTAGACCAAAACAAGACTTTGGTTGACAGCCGAATCAGAGCCAAGTTCAACACAATATCTGCCAAGACAAAACATACAGCATCTGCATGCAAACAAACAGCTATAATCGGCTCTCCGCTCCTCAGCTTAGACATAAATATTCCTCTTTATGTAAAAAAAAAAAATCCTTGAATATTTAGAGGGAGACAAAAAATAAGTTGTAAAATCAAAAGCAACTAGCCCGCCAGAGATGACAAAGACACACCACGTAAGAAATTGAAATATGCCTGCAAGCAAATAGAGTTTTAAAAAATAAAAAATAAAAAGATATGTAATACTAATCACCTAATGTACAAGTGCATCTTTTTCAACCCTCTCCTCATGAGATCAAGCAAGCAGAGAGGAAAAGTATCACAGAGTCTGAAAAAACTGTCATCTAAGGACTTTGTTTTATGACTACTCGGAAGTCTCGCGATTTAGCGATTATGGCATTATTGATCAAAGCTGTCAAAAGCCGCCAGGTAAATTACAGTTTTAACACTTCCTCAACCGCGGCTCTCTTGTGCGGGGAAGGTGAGCCGCAAACCCAATTCACGTACTCTGGTTCTATAAGCAGTCTCCTCGCAATCTAGTTTGTTCAAACAGTTCAGGCTGTGAGGAGGAGAAATATAATTTCATAAATCCTCTCTAAATTAAAACGTGAAGGAGTGGGTATTGACGGAAGCGAGTTAATCCTGCTGTGAATAGGGACAGGAGTGGGCTTTGGAGAAAATAAATAATATTTGCAGAATTAAGACACAGTCCACTCTATACACAGTAGACTAAAAGCATACAGTGCTTTACCATATACTCAGATATGAATGTATGCAAATGCCGGCACAGACAACCCCCCACACACACACTTGGGAAGACAGTATAGAAATAAGGTACAACTCTGCATAAGCAGACACATACTGTAGATACACATATAAACAGGTGCACATACACAGTGAAAACTGAAAGTGCAACACCCTCTCAGGTGAATCTTTTCACTCTACTCATCCCCATATTCTTCTTTAAATGTCATTTCCTGAAGCTCTATAAATGCAGTATAACATTCACGAGCCAATAAATGACCTTCAAGCATACTGCAACTCAGAAAAAAAGCAAAAAATAAAAAATAAAAAACAAAAAAACAAAAGGCAATGCAATGAATCAGTTTTATTTTGAGTGGATGGTTGACTCTGGTGCTCTGTGCCGGGGTTATTGCTTTGCAAACCCATGTGGCTGATATATGGAATGGGTGGAGATAGTTGGAGTGAGGTCGTTGATAGGTTTATTGAAATGTCACTGTGAGTTGTGGGTGTGTACGTACTCTAGCCAGGGGAGAGCTGTAAGATGACTCAGCTTAATCGTGTACGTTTGTACGTACTACACCCCATTTTCGTGTGTATGTCATACTTGGGTTGAGTAGACTCTGCGCATGACTCACCGTGATGCTTTTAAAGAAATTTATAATGCAAGATGACAGGAATACTCCATAGGAAGGTACAATGTGTGAAAAGGCAACTATATATTTGCACTGTAACATTTTTACCACAAAATTATGGTAAACCTCTGACAGATCTACAAGTTCTGTTTTGTTTACATGTTTGAGAAAATACAAATATGATCGACGAGTTTGCAACCAGCAGAATACAGATATAGAATACAATATTGAGAAAACATATTTAAATTTTAAGTAAATTTAACAATTAAATATAAAGTAAACATAAATTAAAACAAATAGTTACATTTACTTATATTGTTCAATGCATTTTCCAAGATTCTTTCAAAGTAGAATCAACTTGTCAGATTGTATTGTGTAGAATGTGAGGTTTACGGTCTGATACTGTAGATTACCTGTGGATAATATACTTATTAATGATGGTTGCATGAGGCTTTTGTTCCTCTGTTAGGCTAATGTCTGGTAAAGTCGAAGATATTGCCGTAAATCATATTGACTGTTTGTAGTTCCTTTTACACTGGCTGTTCAGGGCGTGAATATCATACTGTTATGCAGCCTCGCTGTTCTGTATGTAAGGTACAATCACAGAATGGGGGGACTGAGTTGTCTCACCTTTAAGCCTCCTCAGGAGGTAGTGACATTGCCAAAATGGTGTCTGTTTAAACAGGACAGCTGGCAGGACGAGACGATGGGTGGCAAATGTGTGACGTTTTGACGACATGTTCTGTGTGCGACCAACCATGGGACATTCAAAAAGCAGCTGTTAGCAGTAAGCGGCTGACTAAAAGAAGTAGAAGAGTGGCCATAAATGTCCACAACCTGGGACAACAATGAGGCCCAGGAGCTCTTCACCCTTCAAGCAGAGGACAAGATCAACTCAGCATGTAACAAGACTTTAAATTATTGTTATTTCCATGACATGCCTGTCATGGTTTAGAAAGTGCTATTGATGCCTATGTTTTATGTCATACTAGAGGCAAATGTCTTTGTGTTTTTGTGTTACATGTCACACCCATACTGTCTCTTTTGATTCTGCAGTTCCAGTATGCTGTCTAAAATCACACACTGGAGCAGCATGATGCTCCAGTGGAGGCATAGAGAAGGGACTCTCTAGCTGCCCTATAAAGTGATCTTTGTGTGAAAGAGGCTTGTGTTCTGTGTTTTTTTTGGGGGGGGGCTCAAAAAAAGTATCAAGATTCCCGATGTTTTACTGTAGTTAGAAAAACAGTACATTACTGTTAGAATTTGACCGTATTTTCCCAGCACTCTGTTATAGCCTACCACTGTGCCACAAGCTCAAAGTATCACATGATTGTTTATGCTGCCCTCGGGGAAAGCATCTCCAGCTCCTTCTCCTAATAGTTAGATTCGACCCCGCTCAGTCCTCTACAGCCTGGAAATACTTCTCTCTGGACATCATAAACTTTATATTGCATAACAACTCCATAGCAGAAAAACACCACATTGTTTTCTGACTGCACAATTCCGTGAGGACTCATGCCCACTATACACAACCTTATTTTTGCACTGTGCCCCGGTCTGTTCTCTTAAAATCTTTAATGTTTTTTTTGTTTACATTTTTAAAATTTATGCAGGTGGTACCAGAGGTGGAATCTTAATCCTGTCACAGCATAGACGAGGCCAAACAGGATGAATATATTATTAGGTCTAAGAATACATTATACATACATATCTGCTGGTGAAGCTGCCTAATCATCAGTTTCTTTTGTCACATTTAAAAGCAGCAGAACAGTGGGAGGTAGATGATCTTGTTGATCACCACATATATTAACACACAGAATACAAAATGTGCTTGAATGAGCAGACGATGGCACCTCTTTAAATGAAAACATTTCACTAGACATTGCAACTTCTGTTTATTGTCTAGAAGTTATTTTAGAAGACAATAATATCTGTGCTGCAGCTACAGCCATACAGGAAATGTGTTTCCATTATTATTGTCTCTTGCTTGTGCATTTGTTAACTGGAGTGATTAAAAAGCTGCATTCACTTGGACTTGTTTTGGGTGAATTTCGATAAACACAATAATGGCAGCACTGCAAATGTAAGAACAGCAATAGTCTATTTACACTGTTAGACTGTACAAACTGACTCCATATAATGATCCCTCTGCTGGACCACGACATCCACCTCAATGCAAGCAGGTTCATTGAGAGCCTAACACTACAAACATGGTGCTATGCTGGGATCTATACCTCTGCATGCTTTGGAGAGAAATAGAGCTCCAATAATGATTGGAAAATGCCAATTAATAACTGTTTTACATTTAAATATATATTCAAAGAAGGTGATCCACTCCATTTTTTATATTCTATTTTAAGTTACCACAATAGTGTGAGAAAATTACATTCCTTGCTATATATATATATATATATATATATATATATATATATATATATATATATATATATATATATATATGGGGTCAAGGGTCAAAGGCACAGTTCCTAGATGATGGATATACTGTAAGATGCCTGTTGAAGAGCAAAAAGTGATTAAGGACTTGACTGATGTGATTACTCCCAACCCCCACCGTTCTCCTTCCCCACTTTTGATTTCATGTTAGATGGTGTTCAGTGCAAAGAGCAGCCTTTAGGGCCTCAGTTATCTAATTGAGAGCTGGATGGGAAAGCACTTTAGCTTTTAGCATTTGCTCCACAATGGGAGAAGGCATGAGAGAAGACAAAAAGGGATAGCGACGCATGTAAGTGCGAGAACATGTGTGTGTGTGTGTGTGTGTGTGTGTGTGTGTGTGTGTGTGTGTGTGTGTGTGTGTGTGTGTGTGTGTGAATACCTTTGTGGGTAATGCAACAGAGCAATTGGCTAGATAAAATTCATCCCATGTCTGCAATCCTTTAAGAACACGTTTGTCTGCCTGTTGGGGTAGGACTCTCCAGGCATCTCACGATTCAATTACAATTTGATTATAAAACGATTATCAATGCATCAAATTTGATTTCTATACATGATTTATTTTTGTCACTTTGTCATTACTAACTACTTTTAAAATATCGAGTGTTGTATTTGTAATGATCCATAATAACAGAGGGATTTACTTGCTTAAAGTGTGGCTCTTGTCCAGTCCCACATTCCCTTCAACTTCACAGAAGCCAAAATGCTTTCGTACTATAGCTTTTGAATCAGAGTGACTGGATCCATCTGTATTTGCTTACACTAACACATTGTCGGATATTTATCCAGACGTAGTGTTCAGTGTTTGCATACTGTAATATTTCACCACAAATAGTGCAATTCATGTACTGTTGAATAATAAATGGTCCGCAGCTTTTTTATTTAAAAAGTTAACTGCATAAAAGTAATTCATAGGAAAGCACGAGGGGGAGGCGGAGTGCTCCATTGTGTTGTTATTTACATTATGCCAGCAGTGGAGCAGCAAGGTGCAGAGTTCTGGAGGGAAAACCAGACTGAGCATAGAGTTATTTTCTTCAACAATGAGTTGTTTTAACTATTTAATGCTGCAGTGTGTGTTGATCAGCTGCTCTAGTTTGTTAATGTTACTGCTGATCGCTGATCTGCTCTGTTATCAGCAGTCTCTGGGTGACAGTGTAGAAAATATTTACAATGTCTTTCATGTTCGCCTCATATTGACATTTTATATAAATTTATATTACATTATATATTATATTATATATTTTTGGAGCTTGAGTGTTCATTAAGAGTGCTACTGAAATATACCCTTTGGTTTTGCATTACACCACGCTCTCGGAGTGCAGAGCATACTCTGGGCACAGACGGAGCAGTAGAACGTCGGACGCACTAACTTCGCAAACTGCTGCCGAGGAAAAAAGGACTCATGAAGAGTTCTGCCTATGCTGTGTTTATGGACTTGCAAAAGTGTCCAAATTTAGAGAGGGGACACAAAACTTTTAAAAAAGTGATGTTTGCTGATCGCCCCCGTCATCAACTGCCACACATAGATTCTAATTATGTTGGAAACACAGTTTAGATATCAAATTAGAATAAGCTTACAATTGCTGCCTTTTGTGAAGATGAACTACAAACTTTACATATGCCCATGCTGTAGATGTGCGGGTGCTGCACTGTCCTCACAGCTGAGTTCAGCCTATTTTGTTCTATATAAATCACCTTGCTAACTAATATGTAAATAATGTATATATGATCTCTGAATCAACGCCAAATCATTCATGTCAGCACCCTGATGCATCTCATAATCAAATATTTTCCCCACCTCTACTTCCTGTATTTCAATTTGTCTTACTTCCTTACATTCCTTGCATGTTTCTGCTTTTGACTTCTGTTATCCCTCCATTTACTGATCGAACCATCCTTCCAAGCGTCCATCTGCATTACTTTGCAAATGCATGTCATGCATGAGCACTCATCTGTCAGAAACCCTTACCAGCTCTGATGTATATCAAGTTGCCACCTGCTGCTATGGTCTGCACATAATAGCCCACCACAATCATTAAAGTACAGGTTTCTCTCTTATTTATTCTGTCTGAAATACCAAAGTTTCATATTTCATCAGCCACTAATATCCTTGATAAAGCTTCTTGATTGTTGCAACTATTACAAAATTAAAAATGTTCTTTGCCTTTTAATGTGCCATCTGGAAATGTCTTGGAGACTGAGTATTTCTACGGCAAATGCAACAAAAACAATTTGTAATCACCACCAAAAGCTTAGTTTTGTTTTTGTTTTTTGGCTTAGGTTACAGTTATTTTTTTCCTTGGTTTCCCTTCTATCTCTTCTTCTTTGCCTCCTCCGTCTGTCATTCCTTCCAAAATCCATCCCTGCCTCCTTCACACATCATTCACTCTTCTATCTCCTGTCTTCAGGTAGTTTCTTCCCTCCAGAACTGCTTTCTATTCCTGTCACACTACTTTCACCTTTCAATCCATCTTAAGTCCTTATAGTTTGAGTTCTGGTAGCCTACTTCCTGCCACCTTTCCTTCTGACCAACCTTATTTCCTTTCATCCGTCCACTGATCCTTTCGTGATCTTCCTCCTGTTTCACACGTCTTGCTACCTCACACCTATTTCCTCTGCTCTTGTTTTCCCTCAGCAACAATAAGAAATCCCTGTGGATTGTTTCTTCAATGCTAAGCTACTACTGTTTTGTGAGGCCAATTATAGGATGATAAAATGCGCTTGAGTCCAGATGTCGCTTTGCAGCAGTAGATGAGCGACTGTGTCCCTGGAAGGTTTTCCTCCTAGAGTATGTGTCGGGGATTAACCATATGTAAACAATGGGGCTAAGCCTGGTAGACTGTGTGTGTGTGTGTGTGTGTGTGTGTGTGTGTGTGTGTGTGTGTGTGTGTGTGTGTGTGCGCGCGTATGTGTGTGAGAGAGAGAGAGAGAGAGAGAGAGAGAGAGAGAGAGAGAGAGAGAGACAGATAGACAGACATAAAAGTCTGTCAATTAGGATGTGACAGAGAGGCTGAGATGACATGCAACATATTTTCTTTTTCACACACACAGATGTCAGCATGATCATTTCCCTGCTGGACACAAACACACACACACATACAACATTCTTACACAGCAAATTCACTGCTGATGATTGAAAGGCAGAACGAAAATGTCAACAAGACCTTCTGGGAGATGCTTTTGGAGCAGGGCATTGTGGGTAGCTGAGTACATCCACTGACACACACATCAGAAAAAAAAAAACACTTAGGTTGAAACTCCTGTCCTCTAGAAATAACTTGCTATGTTGCTGACAGAATGTAGAGTGACACATTGTGCTGTCTGCTGGCTTACCTTTGGCCAGCCAGGCCCATGGGGCAAACACTCAGTCTGCACCTCCACCCCATCTCTCCCATCTCTGTTTCTGAGTCACACTCTGTCATTCTTCTCCTATTTCTTCCTCCCCAGTTCCTCACTCTCTCCCTCTCCATCCATCTACTTTGCCCTGCCATCTCTCCTCACATCACAGCTATCACAACATGCTCTGCTGTGTCCTTCTCTCAACTTTCTCATAGCCTCAGCCCCTATTCTGCTCTATACTCAACTCCTTTTTTTGTTATCTTTCACTTCTATTCTCACAAGGGCTTTTGCTTTTGTCTCCTCGGCTGTGTCCCTCTAATTATCCCTACAGCTCTCTTTGTGTTTGTGCAATGATCTGGTTGTAATAAAAAAAATGCTTTATGACCCTGTCTGTATTTATGGCATGTAGCAGCATGGCATTCCCGTTGTGCATGACACAACTGAGGCAATACAAAAGTAGATAAGGGTAGCGAAGGAAGGAAATGCAGAGGAGAGGAGTAGGTGTGGGAGCAGAGGTGAGGAAATGTAATGGGACGAGAGGTGAGGAAAGGTGAGGAGGAGGCAAAGAGTGCTGACACGCAGCTCAAGTCTTACAGTGTTTCTCTCTCATCCCCACTGGAAAGAAGACCTCAGCTTGTTTTAGGATCAAGAGTATCTCTGTTCAGTTGGCCACGCAGCAAACACTTCTGCACACTTTTTTTTCTTGTGCACCCGAATGTACGTTCGCATACATGTGGTCACAAATGTGTACGCTAGTGATGGCTCTGCTTCCTAAATGTGCAGTAATTGGCTGTTTCAATGATCAAATGTCAGCAGAAATCATAGGTTGGAGTTAATTATCATTGACTGATTAGTGACAGACCTCCAATTACAGCTGCGTCATCAGCAAAGTCTGCCATTTGACTAAAAAGCCCCTTTATTCTGCATGATTTGCAAAACACCAACAAAATGAGAGAAATGTTTGCGATGTAGTGCCACCTGTCAACCAGAACTATCTGACCTGAGAGGCAGCTGCGTGATAGTGCAGCCATAATTTTTAACAGCTTGTTGAGATCATCAGTTGTGGGCAGCACTAATGGCCAATTAACACACAGAGCTGCTTGTCCTTACCAGGACTGGTTGTTTGCGTAGCACAGCTGTGGGAGGACACTTGTTGACAGAAACCTACTTGAGGACTCTTTTGGAAGAAAATGACACATTTATGAAATGTGCATCCTGGCAAAAAATAAACCTAAAGACCCAGTAGGTTTACATGTACACATTATTATGGTTTTTGCCCTTATTCCCCAAAAAACAATATGCCCAATAAACTAAGGGTTTCACACACATTCATGTATTTGTTGCAGCCCACCACAATCAAAATATCTGCCACCACAAACAGACTTTCTATTTTTGGAGCTGGACTGCTCATTATGAGCGCTGTTGAAATATATGAACCATTTGGTATATATACAGCAGTAAAATGCCAGGTGCATTGGAAGTGAAACATAACTGATCACTCTGCTAGGTCTAAAATTTTGCAGCCACTCGCAGCAGCTGCTCCTCTCATCCATCTATCTGACCTGATCATATCAGCTCTGAATGGATCAATGGATCAGTTATCCAACCTGCAAGTCACAAACTGCTGCTGAGGGAGAAAGAAATCATGGAGAGCTCCACATGCACTGCATTCACAGACCTGCACAAACCTCCTGTTTACATGCAGCTGTGAATACTCTGATTAACGTGCCCAAACATGTCATGTATAACCTCAAATTATAGAAGTGAAAAAGCTGGACCTGCTATAATTTTGCCTCTTGGCATCACAACAGGATTTTTCATACCAGTGGCAGACTTGTGTGACCGTGCAGACACAGCCTATTGATATCCAAATAATCATTTTTAAAAGTAGGAGTGTTTCTCCCTCTAGCCACAAAAATGTGGCCATTTTTTGGGCATGTTCCTGTAGTCTTGCAAACCGTTGGCTAGTTGCTGTGTGCAGAGTGTTTGAATGATAATGCACAGAGCCAAATGTAAACAGACAAGAGGGTGTCGCAAATATAGACTGTATAAATAATGGACATGGCTAGCCCTTAAATATGTGCAGCTTTGGAACTTAATAAATGTATATGGGCGAGTTATGAAAAAAATCACCCCATGAGCAGTTGTCATCAATGTTATAATTAGCTATAGAGACCCAAACCATTTTTTTGTTCCAGCCTCTAAGGTTGTCGCTTGGTGACAAAATGCAGTAAAAACCCCAGCTGAGACATATATTCTGAATGTCCAAGTAATGCATTTAAAACCCAGATTATACTGGCATATCCCACATCTTAATCAAAAAATGCTAAATTCAGAAAAAGAACTAATTCAGAATATCCAAACATGGGATGCTGTTTCTATTACCCTCATCAAGTTCATAATATTGTCATATTCTGAATAACAGTGGAACATCAGTGTGCATGTAAATGTAGCCAGTGACTCTCTTATTCTAATACTGTCCAGAGCCATTGCCATTAGTGTGATTTGGTTAAGCAGGGGTCTCTTGCTTCTTTTAAATACCTAATTTTTATTCACTTGACTCATTTCTCTCTCATGTAATTTTGCTGTGATTGGCTCTGGCAGCAGCGCATGTCAAGCTTATCTGGCTCAGCACCAGCAATGCTGCCATGTTGTCACATTTCCTCCTCTTGGATTGAATCTGGCCTACTGGGTAACGGGAAGATTATTAAACAGTCCATTCTATTTTAAGGACAGATTTCGGTCTTTATCCATGAAAAGCCAGGGGACACCCTCTGACAACAAGGCAACAAGTAGCACCTGGAAGACACATCTTTGCATTTTGTTACTGAGATATTCAACTCTTTGGATTATTGAGATGGAAACAAAGGAATCGCCTCAATACACAGTCACACCTGTTGGTTTGGCTTAGCCCAGAGCAGCAGGAGAGGGTATTGTCTCCGCTCTGTGAGCCTCCTTTACAGTGATAGCTACTGAATCTTATGTCCCAATGTCTCCCAGAAAGTGACAGGAAGAGATTTTCTTCTCTCTCTATCAAGATCCCCTGACAGTCTAGCTCTCTCTCCCTTGTTCTCTCTTTGCCTTGTCTACTTCCCTCTGTGGTTTCCAGACCCAAGGCTGCTGGCTCCGTTGCTATGCTTTGAGTGATCTGCAGACCGAGTTTTAAATGTTTAATGCCGCGTTGACAGACCCGGTCCCCAGCCAGCCAGCCATCCATCCGGGAGGGCCAAAGCAGGCTGGTGCGGGGTGAATGCCTCACCTTTGCAAGGCAGATTACAGATGCATGCAGACCCTGATCAAGTGCTCCAAAAGGTGAGGGAATAAATCTCCCCTGACAGGAAGGTTGTGTTAGCCTTTACACCCCATATCGCAATGGAGGTGAGGGAGCAAAGTTGGTCTGAGCCAAGCCACCTGAGGGAGGGAGGGGAACCAAAAGGGGGAAAGTAAAAATGATGGAAAAGCTCTGCAGAGAGCACAGGAGAGAGAAAAAGCGAAGAAAGAGACTGATGAAATGTAACAAAGAGAGCCCAAAAAAGATAGCAGACTGAGACAGATGAAAAGAGAATGGGAAGAAGGAAGTGCGTGGGAAAAAACAGACAAGAAAAGACGAGAAAGCGGCAGAGGATGGTTGGGAATCTGATAAGGTCATGGAAACAAGTACAGCAAAGTTTCAGAAACCCACTCCACAGCATGGGGCAAAATCAAGCAAATAAGAAGAAGAAATAGAAATGAGGTTAAGATGAGGGGGAAAAAGCAACAAAACTGACAGACAAGTTACTGGCAGCCCACTCAAGCAGACTTGTACCACAGAGACATAAGACAGATGGAGAGCGACGAGGGGAGGGATGAGATAGAGAGGAGGTAGACAAGGGAGAGAAAGATAAAAGGTAGAGAGGTTTAAAAAGTCAGGATTGGAATTGGAGGGTGCAGATGCTAAATAGAAGACAAGAAAAAAAACTGGGAGAATAAATGACAGAAAGGGAAACAAAAGACAATATGGAATTGAGTCTGGAAAAAAGTGGTAGAAAGCAATGGAGGGATGAAAGGAAGAAACAACATAGGGGCAATGAAGGGCAGGAGTAGCCAGGAGAGGGTTAAAAGAGTACAGCTGAGAAGATGGGAAAGAATCAGAGATACCCAAGAGAAGGGAAGGAGACAGAAAATGAAGTGAGTGAGACATTTTTTTAAGAACATCTCTACTGACATTTACATTTAGGCCAGAGTGAGTAGAGCTGCTACCATGGGCATTTCCCACTGACAATATGACATTTCCACCCCAAAGGTGCTAGGAGAGAAGAGGAAAAAATAGCAAATGAGGTTTCACCCCCTACCACTGCTAAAATATTCAAGAATCAGTCCCGAAAAAGAGTTCAAAGGGAATCCCTGTATGATGACACGGCTTGTCAAAATTTAGTTGATCACTAACAGAAGAGAGGAGCAGGGAAGTGAACCGCACCCTTTAGAAAATGCCCATCTTGGCAATTCTTTTAATCCTGTTAATCAGTGTAGTGCATAAGAATCTCCTTCTGTCTCTTTGTATGCCAAGTTGGATAAATTTATGGATAAATGTGTGGGGATATTTGGTGGCAGCCATATTAAAATCATTGAAACAAGTGAAACTGAATCGCATTATCTTCCGTGATGACACTTAAATAGCAATATTTTGGTTTTGGTAGCTTCGTTCAGCTAGTTATTTTGTGTTATTGTGTGACTTAAGTGATTCCAACCTAACCCTGTTAAACACCAAAGTCACACAATAACACAAATTAACTAACTGATCAAGGCAGCAGTAGACCAGCAGCTCTTGTGTTCAGCAATGTCAAATCACTGTTTTTCTCAATGGAATCTGGCTTTGAAGAGTTCCCTTTGGAAATCGATATTTGAGGTGGAGCAGTGAAAATAATCCCAATATAGTGTCCACTTACATTGATAGTGATTTTTTTAAGGTGGGACTTTTTTAGGTGGCTAAAATACGATTTGTTGCCGACCCCTCCTCAACAGTAGATATACATCATAATCCAGCCTGCTTCTTAAAACTGAGGACATCTACTGTATGTAATACTGTCTATGGATATGTACCCCATACAACCGCACTTCAAAAAACCTGAACCAGCTCCTTAAGACTAAATGTTAGTTTGAAACATAATGTATACGAATAGAAACAACAGACACACAATACCCACTTTCCTCAGACGCTAATGGAAAAATGATATCAAATCATATTAATCAAATTTCATTCGCCTGCCCGCCTCCGGGCTACTGGCAATGATGGATTTAAGCACATAGTAATGATGGGCACATTTAGCAGAGACAATTTCTATGGCAACCACAAATTACTTCACCATAAACAACAACAACAACGACAGTGACGAACGCAAGCGAGCTCATTAGAGATGGTTAGATGCACATCTCCAGCTGCCGCAAAGCACCATGGGTAGGCGGAGGCGGAGGGGGTTGCAGGGGTATGATGCATTTGCAACACCAAAACCTCATTTATTCCATACAGACAGAGTGCAATGAGAGAATGAAACACAGGAATGAATGATGGGTGGAGGTGCAATGGAGCAATAAGGGAATAAAGGGAGAAAGCGTGAGAAAACAACAGGAAAGACTGAGAGAAAGGAAGAGAGAAAGAGAGATGGAGTGATCTCCCTTATTTCCGAGACAACTCCAATGACAGAGCCATTCTTCATTAGCCAGTCTCTTTACAGTGTATATGTCAACCCTGGCGGCCAGACAACTGCAGAGGAGTGTGATCATAATTTATCTATTTAGAATGCCAAGGGGAGAAGGCTACGGTACCGTGCAAGGCTGTTAGCTGAGCTTTCCTGCTGCGCTGTGCAGTGTAGTGCGGTGACATATTACACCAAATGTGACTGCGGAGATAACTGAAGTCAAAAATAAACTTCGCAGAGCAGCATATGGAGATGTAATGTTCCATATAGGAGGCACAAAGACATACATCATATGCTGGGGACATAATGCTATATAATATGCCAGGAATATGGGCATGTGTATGAGTCATAAAACCAACTCTACTAGTGTAAGAGATATACTCCTGCAGAGAATACAACTCCTTTCAACAATGTGTGCCTATACCTTTTTTTTTCCAACAACCAAAATGTATACAGAGCATCTATGTAGAAGACAGCAAGATTAAAAGCAGGGATGAGAGCTGTTAATGCTGAAAAACAATATGCAGTGCGCACAGCTCCGAAAATATTTTGACAGCATCAAAAAGGTGCATGATAGACAAAAATCAGAAAAGAGAAATTCCCTTTGGCACTTTTTTTTCACAGCAATCATGGACACAAACGCACTTCAGGCTTATTAGCTAAAATATGTTTGTTACCAGGTATTTGCAGTTAGATCATTAGTAACCAGCAAATATATCACGCGATTTAGACTATTCATTACAAAGCCACTGAAGGGTGTAAATAATGTTGACAATGTTATTGTCAACACCCTTGACTTGTTCTGAATCACAGAACATTCCAGAAAAATGAGAGTTATATGAATATATTTACCATTAACCTTGTACAGTATTTGTAATCAATCATCTTATAAAAAACAACTCATATTGTAATCTGCTGTATCATTAATTTTGTCCCACTTTCCCAGTGGTATTTACCCTTTGAGCTATTAAAAGGAACAGTTAACCCCATATAAAAAAAAAATACATACTTTTCCTCTTACCTGTGGTGCCAATTATCAATGTAGGCTGTCTTTGTGTGAGTTGCCAAGTGTGGAACAAAACTCTCGTGATTTCTTTTCTACATCGGTTGTCTTTCTATGACAGTGAAATTGAAAGTTGTTTGGTGTAAGGTCGGCATTAGTCTGTCCTCAAGGCTTAATGCAAGACTAACTGACTGGACAGTGCACCTTATACAACAGGATTATAGGCCTGGATTTAAATTGTCTGTCAATAAAATTGGATTGTGGATCAACAGGCAGGATCATACATTCCCTAAAGAGTGTCTTCTATAGTAAATTCAGTCAGTTCAAAGCCAGCACAGTAGTGGACAAAGGGTTAGCAAAGCCAGGTTTGACAGAAGAAAACAAATGAGTAACACTCAACGCTCCCTCAACAATTATCACAGAGGTGCCCTTAAGCAAGGCACTTGACCCCCATTTATCCCATTGGACCTGCTCAGTGCCCAACAGTAGATGACTGCTTGTACTGCAGAGCTCCCAGGTGTGACTCTGTGTCCCAATTCAGGAGGTGATTTGTGAAGGACAAGGCTCAAAAACTGGGTCCTTCATAAGACCTATAAAAGCCAGGCTGAACCTGAAAGAATAAAGTTGCTCCATGAACTGAAGGTCTGTGGATTGTCTTGAGTAATTGGGTCATGATTTCTAGAAAGAGACATTGCTGTTGTGTTTTATTTATTTATTTGGTTCTTATTCTTGAGCCGTGTGCCATCTCGTTTCATTATATTGGAGAGAAAGCAGACATCTCTACAGCTGATACCTCAAACACTCAGCAACTCACACCAAAACAATCTAGAAAGATAAGGTAAGGTGAGAGGAAAAGTGTGTATTTTTTTTAATTGGGGTTAACTGTTCCTTTTAATAGCCAAATGGGTAAATACCACTGGAAAAGTGGGGCGAATTAATGATACCCCAGATTGCAATATAAATGATGTTTCATGAGATGACTGATGACAAATACTGTACAAGGTTAATGGTAAATATATTCATCTTACTCTCATTTTTTTCTGGAGTGTCCTGTGACTGAGAACAAGCCCACGGTGTAACATAACATTTTCAACATTATTTACACCCTTCAGTGGCTTTGTAATTAATGGTCTAAATCACGTGATTTATTTTCCGGTTACTAACAATCTAACTGCAAATACTTAAATAAATATGAAACAGTTCCATGATGTGTCTGCACAGGGGATTTTATCTCCTCCAAATTCAGGTTAAATTTAGCCACATCTCTCAGTCCTCATCTGCTCATTATGACATATTTGCTCTATACTGTAAAACTTTGGGCTTTAAAGGATCCAGCAGCGGGATTGAAAAACAGTAACTGTATAGCGGAGCAAAGTTCACATGAGCATGTACAAACAGCAAGCATTCTCCGGATAAATAAGGTAAAAAAATGCCAGTGAACTGATAAATACTTGGGTATTTTGTGAGCTCTTTGCCTCCCCAGCTCTTTAATGGCGCTTTCCATCACAGAGTAATCTTTCCATTTTCTCATTTTCAGATCGATAGGGACTCAGGGAGAATGAAAGGCCTATTTCCTCTCAAATAGGGATAAAGCTTAACCACATGGGGCCGTCTCATGTTTTCTAATCATGTCAGCCAGACTACAGGACCAGATGAAGTGGCACCAAGTGTAAAGAACAAGTCAATCTTTGGATCCTAGTACACAGAGTAAAGTTAAAATGATTCCAGGCTGCTAAAAAAAGAGGAGCCGTAGTTGTTTAAGGGATATAAATAACATGGTATCATTAGCACAGTGCGATTTTAAAGGCAGAGTGGGAGTCAACAGAGTGAGCAGCTTCAGTGAAGTAGTAACCCACACAAAACTGGTGAAAACAATGGAGCTTGAAAAGTGAAAGCCATGTGGAGCCTGCATAGGAAAGGTACCCTTCAAACACCCACTCAACAGCATCTGCTGTGTCTGCGCTGGTTTTGTGTAATGGGGAGAGGACGATGGAGCAACTGAAGGACTTAGCAACAATGTTTCTTCACTCCTATCCAGCAGGAACATCTCCCTCGGTGTCTGACCCCGACGCTTAGCTCTGCCTGTAAACAAAGGGCTCTGACAGATACGTTCAATTAATCGATGCTTTTTTCACACATCAACGTGCAGTTTTTCCAAGCCCCACTTGTAGCCCCAGGGTGCTAGCTCTCCCCGACACAACGCATTAGACCAGCTGAGCCCTGGAGAGCACCTCACAGCACAGACAGGCAGAGAAATAACAAAGGATAAATGAATATTGACAAAGTGAAACTGATTTTAAGTCAATCTTACACTGTTTACTACATGAGCTGAGGTTACAGAATCATCCTGAAAAAAAGTTTTGCTTGTTGGCAGCCATCCAACCGATCATTACAGCTCAAGGAATGAGAGTTAACAAAGGCTATCTGCAAAATGTCAGCGCTAAAGTTACGCTGCTACCTGTAGGTATTCCAATTCAATATATCATTAGCATGCAGGATGCACATTAGTCCTTTGGCTCACAATATTAGCATTCAAGATATTGCTAACAAGTTCATCAGCATGCAGGCAAATGCGAGCCAGAGCTAGATTCGAAGCTCAGGTAGCATTAGCATGCAGATGGTAGTGGGACTTTGTGGTGGGGATGGAGGAGGGTGCAGGCTAAGTGATTAGCAGGAAGAGCTCTTACTTCACATGCAGGATCAGCGATGGGCTCTGTCACAGCGTCAAAGGCTAATGAAACAGAACTCGGACCAGGGAGAAGAAATAAGTGGAGGGAGCAGATGGGGGGCATTGTGATCCTTACAGCGGAGCCATGATCACACAGATATTATAAGGGTCTCAGAGTCCCTCTCACACTAAATTCATGCAGAGGTGCACAAATGCACTTTTTGTTTCGTGCCGGCACGGGCATATGGACGCACAGTTTACTTCAATTATGTAAAAAGTAATCACAGATGCACATACACAAGCACACACACACACATCTCAGGGGGTTGCGGTATTTTGGCAGTTACCAGCCTGTTTACGAGTGGATAATCCAAGGTCTCTGTGATTAAAACAGCTCCAAAGCGCTCCTGACACTCCATTACCCAGCATGCCCCGGGTGAGGCAGGATTGTACATATTGATTTCACGGCTCATTAGATGTCTTGTCTAACAATGTCATTGTTCTTCCTGGTTCTACAGGATTCTGTATCATTCAGAAATGACCAGGTATAACTCTGGGAGGGGACGGCGGACACATAACAAATGAACACATTAATATTGAGTCTAGGCCTGTTGGAGCATCATCAGGGAAACCTTGGCAGGCTGCAGACTTTTGACCCAGTTTTCACATATTTGTAGTTGCTCTTGCCAAACTCCCATCACGGAGCAGGTAGAGCATAATCTCTCAAAACAAACCGTCACTACTAAGAGAGTGCATTTACTTTATTTGCCTTCAGTTTATGACTGAAGTGATCATACCCCAGAACAACATCGATAACAGCTGAGAGGGCTAGGTGTATCAGAGTAACACAGAAATGATTTCTTTCCATCTCATTGTTTTCACACTCTTCTTGATTTATCTAGCTCCTTACACCTCATTTCAGAGAAAAAGAAAATCATTGTTGTGCGGCTGCAAGGAGGAAGTGTCACAGTGGTTGGCATACAGTGCACTCATGCAAAGCAAAGCACTTTCAAATGTTGACATTTGATGAGGTATATTGCTTGATAAATTCAAATAAAAAGTCAGGTTTCAGAGTGCGTTGCCAATACAACAACCAAAAAATGAAAATGCCGGTGCTGTGCTAGAAAGATTGGCTATAGTTGTTACTCTGGTCATAGAGTGAGGAATCAATACTGAGCACATTCATTGACTTAGGCAAAGCTCCTGCACACCTGATGGGATATCCCCAAAGTCCTGGCTGCTGGGAAGGTGGCACCTGCAGCTCTCCACTGCAGAGGCAAAGTGCATGTCCAGGACATATAGCTTTAATTATCAGTAGGGGTTTAACGATCCCTCGATCTTTATCAATATATGATTCAATATCAATGATACAAAGTTAAAGCATCTAGCCATATCATTACCTTTATTTATTTTGAGATTCTGTGTCACAGTCACAGAATGGGAGTTTTGGTCAAGGAAAATGAAAAGGACAGCAGTTGCTGTTGAAGGTGCTACACTACCTTTTGTCCCATTTATTGTTTAGTGAGTTATCCAGGACGCTTGGTTACATTGGTTGCAGCGGCGTTCTTCAATAAGCCGCCGTGAGTGCTTCTCTGTGCACAAGTTGAGCTGTTACAGCGCTGTTTTTAGCTTAGCTGCCTTAGCATACCCCATGTGGTACTCATCATGGAACATGATACTAAGCAGCCAGTCTGCACATAACATGTAGACCTAGTTAACACAAAGTAGCAACAGGATTATGTTTATGTGTTGCTAGGCAACAGTTCACTTCAATATCACAGGGATTTTGCTTAAATATAGTTCACAAGGCCCTGAATTGATCAAATCGAAATTGTATCATGGCAGATGTTGTGATATTGGCAAATGCTGTATTGCGGTGCAAAGAATCGACATAAAATCGTATCGTAATGAACCGACCAATTAATAACCCTAATTATCAGAACACACAGCAATGGAAGAAGAATTATTTCTGAAAAGCTGTGTGTTCACACATTTATCCTTCATCAGCTCTGATTGAAAAGTTTTCACTCCGTGGCTGTTTTTCCCTGAGAAAGTTTTTGTGTGTTTTTTTTTTTTTTTGGTGAGCTTCCCAGAAGTCTTAGAGTGTTTGTATTGGATCATTTATCCCCTGCACAGAGAGTGTACAAACAGCATTGTACTGTGATTCCACTTTCACTGATTGACCTTCAAACGGTAATTGGCAAGTCTGGTTTGGTAGTTGTCTCAGAGAGCTGGGTGTTGGATGGCTGCCACTGAAACTCAGCTCTCACTCTTTTTCTCTCTCTCTCTCATGCCCTCTCTTCCACTTTTTTCTTTCTCTTTCTCATTCAATTTATCTACCAACAAATTCTCCAAATTGTTGCCACTTCTGTGTGCCCTTCGTTCTCTCTCTCACCCCACATCTTCTTACCTCCTCTCACCCCACCCTCTCTCATACACACACGTATTTTTGCACGATTTTCATGTTTCATCTCATCGCTTATGCTCATTCTCTCTCTTCCTGCTCCCTCTCTCTTTGGCCCAAAGCATGGCAGCTGCAGTAGCATGTAGCCTGCCAGCTGCCAGTTATGATGATGGTGACAGTACAGTGGGGGTGCTGGCTGGGTGATGTTGACTAAATGGAACATTGCAGCACCACTGGCAGACACAAACTCAAGCTTGTGCACACACGCACACACACACACACACACACTACACAGCCAAGGAGCACAACAGCCTTCGGGCCAACTAATAATTCTTCCCCAGCCACAGCCAGGGTGAGGCAGCTCAACACCACCCTTTTCTACCCGAGTCTCCCACAGATGCTGTCAGTGAGTAAACGGCAAAGGGATACTACTACCGTGACACACCTCCCACTCAAGCTAGCATAAAAATCGTTACTAGTCACCTTGGCAGCTTTTAGCGTCATCTAAAAGCCACAAGTTGTCATCAGGAATGTGACTCTTACATTAAAGCTGCACCTGGCATTTGGGAATGAATCGGGTTATTCTGAAGGCTACAGAAACACACTGCAAGACTGGGATATACACAGCAGTGCTCTCTGCTGAATGAACGACTGCTGGAAATCTGCTTCACTGCAGTAAGGCAGGTTTGGCTTCACAGTGTAATCCAATATCTGTGTCTATGTGTGTGCATGTGTGTGTAAAAAGCATCCATGTCTCCCCTTCTTTCCTGCTGAGTGTGTTTACTGGCAGAGCTGGGCGATTTCCTGCCTACCTAACAGACAACCATTGCTTAGATTACAGTGTACTTATCCACACACTTTAACACACACAAAGAAGAAGGCAGACACAGGCCCATACACAGCCAGTAGTACAGTACAATACACATGTGCAATAAGCCCGGACACACACACAGTTTACACACAGAGTCCAGAATGTATGCCCGCTGGCTAAATGATCTGTTTCCGCACTGGCACAGTGAAAGAGACAAATGTTGAAGGACACTGAGGACACACACAGAGCAAAAGAGCCACCGAACCCAATTTTCAGCCTGAAAACCGCTGGCAGAGGGGCCGGCAGATAGGTTCAAAAGCACAAAAAGCTTTGAACCAGCACATCCACACTCTGAATGCGCTGTCAAAGTTCTAACTGTAAGGTGGTATGACAGTGTCATTTCAGCGTCAGCCGTCGCCACAGCAGAAAGAGAACGCATTATGTCGTTACAGCAGCGAGAAACCTCACAATTTCCAATTTCTTTTACGCACATTGAAGGTTTACATGGTCTACTGTGTCATAGATTTCAGGCGCCACAATCCTATGAAACCTTTTCCAACTATTATTGATCATTTCCCAATTTTTGTCAGCTGGAATGTATTTGTTTTTCCTCGTTTGTGTCGAATTACAGGAGAAACATCGGCGGCTGTTTTTGATAGTCATGGGCGTGTGGGAGGATTCATTTCATCCCCATCATTCTGACCCTGAGACGGAGTTAATTTATCCCAGCTGCAAAACACAGCTGTCAACCACAGCAATAGACAAGGTGTCAATAAAGGGGAGAGAACAGGAGTGGCAGAGATGGACGACGAGGCAGAGAAGTCTATTAGGACGTTCTGAACACCTACACAAAATCACTTTAAAAGCAACTTCTCTAAGTGTCAGAGGGAGTGAAAGTGTTGAGAATATGTGCAGTCAATAAACACAATGGTAGTCAAGCTTAGTGAGAGCATATTAGCGGAAGTAAAGTTTTCAGCTCACTGAAAAGGCCAATGAAGTGCACTCAAACTCCAGCAAAGAAAAGGAGTCTGGAGAATAACCGGCAGTCTAGAGGACAGAATACATTACCCCCTTGGCTCTGAAAAAAGCCCTTGCTCCTTTCAAATCTGCAAACGGAAACCCTCCATCAGTTGTGAAATCCTTGATAACTCGAGTGGTTTGTTGATGCTTTCGGCTCGCATGCAACAAACTGGAAGAGGGATGAACAGCGCGGTTCCACAACATTTGGAAAGAGCAAGGGTTTTTGGAAATGTGAAAGAGGAACTGTAAGGACAAAGATGAAAATGGTTAAGACAGCGATGGCCTCAAATATGAATCCTGAAATGGCATTGAAAATATTACCGATAATGACATAAGTTATGAAACACTTTAAGATTTAAGAAGTACCAAGTCAGTGTCAGCTGTATGTTAAAAAAAGACTGTTTTTTACATGTTATGACAATTAAAATGCCAACAAACTTGAAAACAACAAATATTTCTAAATCATACTACCAGACTGGGGTCCGCTGTGAGAACAAACCACACAAAGTGCACACACACATTTTCTAGCATGAGTCATCCCTGGAGAGGGGTTTATACATCATATTAGCTCCACTTAACCCCTATGCATGCAGAGTGAAAACAAACATGCACACACATGCTAGAGTATTATGAAGTGAGTGTGTTTGTCTGGGATGCTGAACCATGCTGTTATTTGCCTGTATAAGGCTCTCTGTAGTTTTAAATACAAAGTGTGATGCTGTGTGTATACTGTACAAGCTGAACGTGTCCCCATAACCAAATAATGATTTCACCACCTGTTACAATTAATCACCTTTCTGTCACCTACTAAGTAAAAACGAATTACAGAACGGAGATTATGATATCATGCTTAGATATACATGAGCGAATTATTAAACTGCTTGAAGGAACAGTGTGTTGGATTTTGGGGGCTTTAGTGGCATCTAGTGGTAGGGATATCAGATTGCAAACAGCTTAAACTTCTTTCTTTTTCTAGACAAATGGACAGGGTGACTGGTAACTGGTTAAAACACTGAATGCGGCAGTTGCACATTAACATTGGTTTTCCCACGCTGCTAGTTATGGGAGACTCTGCTGATGAGGACCCACTCACCATGTAGATATAAATCTAACACACCAAAAACGTGACAATTTTCATTTCCATGTAATTAACACTAAAGAAAGCATGCTTAATTATATCTGATTTATGCAATATATAGCCTTAAATCTGCACACTGAGCCTTAAATATACTTGTCCTCATTCATGTAAATATATATTTAATTCCTTTTCAGGGAAAAACAAATATCTAAAAGCACCAATTTCTCAGTCCAAGCTGAAAAGTCCTGATAATTACGATAAAGTCCTTATCTTATCATGACCTCACACCGGCAATAATCATAGCAGTTTTTAGGAGCTAAATTATTACATTATTTCACAACTATTATATCATTGCTATACATCTCTAATGTCCCAACCTAACGCTATGTGCCCATGAGAAATAATAGAAACATCACTGAACTATTGAATATGTAAAACAATAATATCAAACACATTTAAATCATGCCTGCATGCATCATCACAGGTGGGAGTCTATAATTTTCGGTTAGAAAAAGAGGAAAAATGCATTGTGTAGGCAAGTAATAAGCACAGTCAGGGCCCCATTCAGTGATAATAACTAAAAGCTAATAAAAGCAGAAAATAATGACTTAACCAATGTGAGAGACAGATTTCACTTCACTTCATTCAAAAAGCAGCATCCAGGCATAAAAAAGCTCTAGTCATATCTTAAGTCAAGCAGCCAGCAGGATCTAAGGGAACATAACACTTTTTTTAATCACCCTAAAAATATTCTTTTTTCCAAAAGCTTTTTTTCCTTGTCTGCTCAATAACTTATCCTTCCTATCCAGCTCCCTTTTTCTGGCTATAAGACAGCATACTCTTTTACCATCCTATTACACCAAATGACCATAATCTGTTAATAATAGAATGTAATTTGAAAACAATTAATTGGCCAGATGCTAAAATGTGGAGATGAAGAATACGAAGCTTCACTTCCTTTACGCCAGAGTATTTTTCTCAGAAGAGATTAACAGGCTGCCGGGTGTTCAGAACAGCAAATATAACAGCTTTCATTAAACCCGTTATAGGTGGAATCATTCAATATCAGTCGGGGATGAAGCAAAACACGGACAACATGCAGATTATAATTTACCAATAAACAAGGTTAAATTGCCAGGGCTTCTTCCAGAAACAGAGCAGGACATTAACTCCAGCTAAATGAAAATATGCAGAAAACTGATAGATTGTAGAGCAAATCAGCACTGGTTAAATTGGTCTCTGTGGAGCTCTCCCGAGGCAAGACGTGATGCAACATAGTGCAAAGCATCTTGAGAAACTCAAATGGTTCCAACAGTAGCACACAAGCCGTTAAATGTGAAAAATCTAACGAGGGAGATAGCCAGTTGACATTTTTCTGAGAATGTGGAGATTTTGCATGAAGCAGATTTCCTGTTGCACTTTCTGACTTTAATTTGACTCCTGATGATACGTTTGATTAACTTCAGTCACATTTTTGCAGTTGGTTTGATAATAAAACACAATATAACTTCATCTCATCAAATCTAGGGGGGGACACTGTGAACGGATGTTTCTTCCTGGCGAGGATCCCAAAACTAAGGTTGAGCCCAGGAGGCCAGAACCACCGAGTCAGAGTACTGTTCCTGCCAAAACAACAGCATGATGACTGCAGGCTTTTCAATATCATTTATGTAATGAATTAGCCTTGGTTTTGAAAAATAAAGCAGTGTATGATTTTGAACAGAGGAAGGGGAGACAATCTTGCAGCCCAGACATGCTGTGTATTAATTCAATGGCTGGTTTATTTGCAGAACAGTTCTGATCACTTGATTAATAAATGTCAGGTATGACTTGTATAGCGATTGTCAGTAAGGTGCTAAGCGCTGTCAGTCACAATTAGGTTTTACACATGTCACAGTGTAGTTGTGCCTTTTGATGTCAAATGCAGCATTGCGTTTATTCTCTGTCACTTGTATTTATGTTGTTGGGTCTATTTGCAGTTTCCCTGAGAATGATGAATTGGTTATTTTTTACTGTCAGTGCTGCTTTAATCATTACAGTAAGGGTAACAGCTTACTGAGTCAAGCTTTTTTTCAGTTAAATATCTGCAAGTGTTTTTGTTTTGTTTTGTTTGTTTCAATTTTTGTTCATTACATTTGGGTCTTTTTTAAGTGGGTTTGTATAAGGTACTTATCCACAGTCAATGTATTACCCACAGTGGATGGCAGTCAGTATGGCCCATATGAATCAGTATGGATGGGAGCAGCAGCAAAACATATTTTAGCCACTTAAACAAAAACAAAACAAAACAAACAAACAAAAAAACTCCCACCTAAAGTAATACATACATTCAGGTTCAGATAACTCATGTAAATTAATGGCAGAATAATCGGGTCCAAGATAATTCAGATAAGGCTGCCAGACTTTGAGTTAGCCGCATTTTCACTCATCAATGCTTTCGTCAAAGCCACCGGACTCCACTGACAAAAACATTCATCATTTAAGCTAGTTAAAAACAGGAGATGCTGGTGCACTGCTGCCTCGATCAATCAGTTTGTTTGTGTTATTGGGTAACTTTAGTGAATCCAATCTAACCCTTTTAAATGCCAAAGTCACACAACAACACTTTAGTGCCCTGTTGGAAGTCGATGTCTAGTGACAAGGTAAAGCTGTAAATATACTCTAAATAGAGTGTCCACTTAATTTAATAATGATTTTTTTAGGTGACTAAAACATGCTTTATTGCTGATCCCTCCACAGCAATACATTGCTTGGCTTCTGTATCAGTACACTGGCCTGCTTTTCCAAACTATGGGCATGGTATGATAGGTATGGTATTATATGTAGCCCAAAAGTCATATCAGCAAATATTGTTATGTGAGTATGATCACGGGAAGTCAAATGCTTGTTCAGTTAATTTCCTCTTGTGATGCTTCTGCCAAGTTCAGAAAAAAGAAAGGGTAAGATATATAGCAAAAAACATGATATTATGGCAGTAGCATCATGCTTTTATCACCGAAATTATCCATCCAGTTTCACAAAGGTGGATTTTTTTTTCCCACTAACTGCCAAAAACAACAGCAAGTAAACCCAACTCAGAGCTTTAAAACATCCCTTCTTAAACCTACGAGTGGCGTCACAGACAATCTATGCTCCCATCATCTCCGTGCACTAACTGAACACTGCGTGAATTCTTTGTCAAACTATTCCCTCATTTTAATTGTGTCTCATTCTTGAAATCATTTAATGGACCCCAGACCTAACAATTCACCAACATGAACCTACCACATGTCACGTTTTACTTAACCACCAGCAACACACACACACACACACGCAAACACTCACAAGCAGACAGATGGCGTCTACAAAATGGAATCCACGCCATGTGTGTGTATCCTCAACGGGACACCATAGTGGAGAGAGGTGTGTGTTAGGCATGATGATGTGCCGCAATGGGAGTGGGCTTGCTGGGTTACTGGTGTAATGTTCATATGCAGGGACACATATACTCACATACACATACAATGTCAGTGTGAGGCAGAAAGAGCATGGGAGCTATATTTGGAAGTAACCTTTTATCACACATTTAAATCATGCATCTGTTACACACTTTCAAATGCATGCATGCACAGGGAGTGCACACAAAAAGCCACGAACCGTGAGCTGGGCAGAAATCAATAAAAAAATGTGTTCTATATTTAAGATATGCTGACAGGAGGGTGGATCAAAACTTGTCCATATAATCAATTGTTGTTCAGACATTAGTGTGTGCCTGGTGTGGACATGTATTATTCATAAATATCATGGTGGTGTGTAAACAGACCTGCTGAAAGCAAGAGTATCACATACAGGTACTCTGGCTCATCACTGAGCAGCTCTTTGGGACCACAAACAGAAACAATAAAGGAGTGCAGGTGGAGGGAGACCGTACAAGAAACCTTGTGTCTTCTTTTTGCAATGTTAAATCTATTAATTGATAAGTTGTCAACCATTACATTATTTGCCTAGTTAATAATTGATTAATCACTTTGGGCCTTTTTTTTTTTTTTTTTTTTTTGAGAAAACAAAAGTCAAAATTCTCTGCTTCCAGCTTCTTGGATGTAAACATTTCTGATTTCTTTGCACCTCCTTTGCATTAATAAATTGAATATATTGAGGTTGTGGACAATACAATAAAAATTTGATGACATCATCTTGGGAGTTGGGAAACACTGGTTGACATTTTTCACAATTTTTCTGATATTTTATAGATCAAACAACAAATTGATTAATCAAGGAAAAATTTGACAGATTAATCTACAATGAAAATTAGTTGTAGCCACTAAAATGAACAAGAAATAAATAAAAAATAATACATTAATATCAGCTTTATACTATCAACCTTGTATGGATTTGAACTGATTGCTCTCATTGTTATGTGGCATGACTCAAATGTGAGTGGAAATATTATTTCTGAAAAAAAAAACAACAGTTTACTTGCCCCTCAGATCTGTTAACTGGATCATGAATTTCAAATTATTGCTTCTCAAACACTACTAATGCAACTGCTGTAAACCCATTTACATTTAATAGATATTTAGTGTCCCCTGTCTTCTACAGTTTGCCACTAATCAGCTCCAGCAGAGCAACTGGAGGTCAAATTGCTCAGAGGTACATCAGCAAGAATGTCTTATTCATTTCCCCGCTGTCAGACATCAAGGTGAGCAGCTCTGTTGCAACAGATGTGTTTGACTGGAGGGAAATCCCCCACGGTGAAAAAGTGTATCAATGTTGCATTAGCATGGTATGGATCAGTAAAGCTGCATGGATCCGACTAAATCAAGTATGCTTCAATGGTTTGGTAATGTTAGAACGCTGGCACATTTTCTGATGGGGGAGAAAACACACTCCAACAGTCACTGCAGCATTTTCCCAAAGTGTTGCCATGTACAGTAGAGCTGATTAAACTTCTTATAACAGAAAACCCATGCTTCTCAAAAACTTGGGTGCAAAGGCCTTCTTCTTGCCTTGCCAGATGACTGAACAAGGAACTAATTTTGAATTTTCAAAACATTTCCTTTCCTCGGGGGAGGAGTTTTCAGAGCTGTTGCACTGCAGAAGAAAATAAGGCTTCAACAATAGCTACATGTCTGTGATGTATTCCCTTTTGGGGAACTTCTGTACGTTTGCTCTCCCAATGGGTGTGGGGGGAGCTGCGGGTTCAAATCTGGTCCATTGCATGGATCTGACTAAACCCTGCATGCTTCAGTGATTCAGTAATGTGAGAGCACTGAGAGGTTGTCTGGTAGAGGAAAAAAAACACAAAATATATGTCCACACCAGGCACAGTGGAATGCCATTTGCAAGGGGGGAAAAAAAGCTTAAATTGCCATCAGCACTTGTCCTTCACTAAGGGTAAATGGAATATTTTGTGGTATTAAATTAAGTAGAAAGTCAGAGTGTAGATAGGCAAAATGATAAATATATGGTGTATTGCACTTGCTGATGAGTTAAATCCGAATGAAACTGAATTCCATTACACAAAGGAATAAGTCCAAGGCTAAACACAAATCACCAAATGCAATTAGTGAGAACTTGAGGCTTTTTTTTCCAGAGGGAATCAGGACTCAGGATGTCTTTTTATCGTGCAAGCACAAGAGTCATGCACATGTTTGCGTGAGGTTCTTTTCTACTTCAATAAAATAGAAAATAAACACTGAGGAGCCCAGTGATTTAATTGTGCAAGCCCACACAACACACAAAGCCTCTTTCTCTCCAGTCTTTTCCTTTTTGCATTCCTTCTCAGTCCAACATTTCATCTCAGCAGTTTCCAATGGAAAACATAAAATTTATTCTTGTCATGCACCCAACTTCCTTCCTTCTCACACCAAACCAACCCACCCACCGTGACTTTCACATCCCATCTGCCCTTCCTTCTCTCGCCTCTCTCCGTCCTCCTCTCCTTCTCTCTGTCCCACTCCTCCTCTTAACCTGGAGCCAGGCAGGATCACGGCCCAGCCTGTCCTCTAGCAGCACTGCAGCTACCTTCCAATGCTCCCCGTCGAGTAATTGCCTTGATTTTAATGACTTTTTCAATTATGCCTACTTGGCTACAGCTCTCGCCCCGTAATCTCCATCATTTCCATCCATTACACTCTCGTATTCCCCTGACACTAATCAATCTTTGGTTTCTTTTAAACCCTTTAAAGCAGTGGAGCGCCTTTTTCCCTGAATAACAGTGACAACCTCCTGACCTGCCTCAACGCAAGCTGTTCAAGGGCTGTGAGGTGAGACAAGAGGAAAGAAGAAGAGAGGCAGCCGAAAGCAAAAAATGTGCCTTTTTTTATCAAAGCTAACCAATAATACACGTTTGGAACATGTACAACACACATGTTTATTAGGGAGTTCCTACCTGTTCTTTGACAGAGGCGAGGATGGAGGAGGTCGTCTCCGTCTCAGATCTGTCTCCATTGGAGGCTGGCATCACAGGGGCAACCATGGCCCCCTTCTCCTGCTCCGCAGGCTGCTCTGGCACCGGCATTGCTAATGAAGAAGAAACATGATGAAGGCGCTTGCAGATTTGAAAGTAAAAGCAATAAAGGGAGCGAAATAAAAATGGGTCACATTAATGTCAATCCAGTTTACAGTCAGCTCAAGAAATCTACTTTGTTTGGAGGGAAGAGACCTCGGCTAAGTCCTTGCATCTATGCAGGATTATCTAATCAATTCAACTTTGATTTGGACAAAATTGGAGGAGTTCTTCAATTTTTGCATTTCTGACATATTGACAGTCACAGATAATCACATCTGCTGGAAGATCATCATGTGCCAGAAACAACAGCTAAAGTCATTCTGCATTTGTACTCAGATAGCTAACAGAAGAATTCAAATGTTCACCTCTGATGAACAGTTATCGCCAATCAGTGAAGTTCTTGTCCAACTGAAACTGAATTTTAGATTAAGAAACTATGAATTTAGATACAAATAATAGCATCCTTTGAAACTCCTGAAATGACCTGGTATTGATTCTTGTGAGGTATTCAGACTGTGAGGAGACTAAATCCCTTAGTTCCATATTGCCAATTTGTGTCAAAATGCATATTCTTACAGTACATTTAGTCTAGTTCCCCTGCTTCTCATGTGCTATGTCATGCATGTCATTTGTTTGGTTTCATGTTGCGCACTGCTCACCTATATAAATACAATTGGAAAAATGTTTATTCCTTTTTAGAGTGATAACACAGACATGGTACACATCTTCTGCTTGTATGTGGCATCATTTACACTGTCCAAGATAATTATTCACTCTGATGTGCATCATTAACGTCCATAAATCCACTTAGAAAACATAGCGTATCATATCAGAACAAGCCTGAGAATTATATTTCTTTCTAGTTTTCTTCAATATCAACTTAATGATGTCTGTACATCCATGACAGGTACATTTTAAACAGGAATTGCTAATAGCTAATTCTGCAAACTTTTAATAGTGCCAGTTTATCAAAATGTAAACAAATATTGGCTAAAAAAAATAGGGCTCCAGTTGAAGCTTACAGCATAACTCCATGGCAACATTACTTGCTCTTTACTTCCCCAAAGCATTATGGGATCTGTAGCTTCAAAACATAATATGATTATCATTCATCACAATACAATATTACATTGATACTTTGGACAACAATACAATACTAGTCAATATCACTAAATCTTCCACAATACAATTTCAATTAGATTAGATTTGATTTAGGGGCCTGTCATCCATATGGGACAATACTATATGCTCATTTACACAGTTGGCTACAAGAGAAGCTGCCACCCCTTTCTTTGCTTTCAGCCAGAAAAGATAAAAATAACATAAACATAACTGAAAATAAATAAACTGGTTCATTCTATTTGAAAACACTTTTTGGAAAAAATGTTTTCATTTCAATTCAAACCATGATCTTTGTCCTATGACTTCAGGGCTGTCTGACTTGAACACAAACTTCTCCCAACATCCTCAAAACGTGGATTAGCAACAAGTTATTTTACCAAAAGTAGAAAATTCAATAGCAATAAACTATAACAGACAGAACAGCTGTCTTTTGTAGGTCCCATTTTCGTCACATAAACAACATGCTAAGGTTGATAGCAGAAGCCTATGGCATTTTACGTTGCATAAATTAGCTTAGCGGCTAGCGGACTTTTCCTCTACTTATAACTTAACCAGTTTATTATTTATGCTTTGACTTACTCACCGCTGGTTTAAGTCCCTGCATCTCCTGACAGAACAGCGCAGATGATTTTCAGTGTACATGCACGTTTTTTTCAGTCAATATTATTGAAACACAGCAGCTAACATAACGTTAGCAAGACGTCAGTGAAGTGACCTGGCAGCAGGGCTAGCTCTTGGCGACATAGGCGGGCGCCTACAGCGCCACTCTCTGCAGGGGCGCTGCTGGTCACGCTCGTTAGCGCTCTTTCCTCCTGTTCTGCCTTGAAAATAACAAATGAATAAATAAAGAGAGAAATAATCATAAACTCAGCACCCCTGCTGTTTCTCATCATTGTCCTGCTGACCCAGCCTGCATCAGGAGCACTGATGGCTGCATATTGAAAGTGAAAGTCGGAGTTGAGTTACTGATGCGCACCTCAGGTCAGAGAGGGAGAGAAGCCTGACTGACACATGTAAACAGGCAGGTTATAAATTATCTACGTTTACATATTTATTACATTATTTTTTTCATTAAAAACGGTCTAAACCTTCAGGTGCACAAGGAGAAAAAAGAAAGGCAAATACAAAGGTATGTCTTTTATAACATAAAACAGGCTGTTTTGTGTGATGACATTTCATTTGTACTATCTAAATTAAAATCAAGCAAAGCTAGATAATGATGCTTTGATAGCTACTAAGAATTGAGGGATGTTTGTGAATCATCTGAATGTCAAGCCGGTAGTTTATATAGTTAATTACTGCTGCTGGCTGCTTAGTGCTGCTCTTTCTACCCAGTAAGTAGGCTACTAGACACTTTGTTGAAATTAGCTGACCAATATGGACAAATAATTACTCATATTGTTGGCCATGTGTTAGTATTTAATTGTGGTGCATCCTCTTTTATTTTATTAATGAATAATCACAGCCTCGCCTAGGGCACCAAAATGGATAGAGCCGGCCCTACCTCGTGTTTCCTCAGTATGGCTTTAATTTCTGAAAATATATCACCCTAAATCTTGCTGGACCTTTAAGTTTAACTGAAAAGAGTGAGTAGAAAATGACAGATAGTTTGACAGTTAATACCAGGCGGAACCAAGCCTTTAAACATGTCAGTCAGACAGTGTACCCAGCATCCATGAGTCTACTGTGGATGCAGTGCTTGAATGAATACAAAACCCTCAACTGTAAATAAATACAGCAATTAGTCTGCAACACACAGAGTCACTCCTCTCACCTGTGTCACTGCCAGTATGTCACTTCACAAATAGGGGTCCTAGTAGACTCGTTAAAATGTGATGCCCCACTTATCAGGATTTTAATTACTTTATTCATACGCGGGTCTAGTTAATTTCAAAGAGACTAGCAATTATTCACTTAAAATTTAAAAAAAAAAAAACCATAACGTTTGATCTTTTCTTTTCTTTTCTCTTTGCTGCAATTTATCATAAGGGAAGGACACACTGATGGATGCATCATTTAAGGCTTCTAAATTGAGCTATCTATAATAACATAGTTCTTTAACATTAATTGTTTTTAAATCATCAATAAAAGCCTTTGTGCATCTGTACTGTGTGAGCACAGACAGAGAGAGAGATAAAAAGTCAAAGAAATCAGGAAATTGGTCTGCGAGTTTTAGAGAGAAGAGACCATGGGGATGGGATTTTGTCAATACAGCAGCCCGGCTTCAGCGGAAGACTAAATAATGAACTGATTGAGAATGGGATTTCATCATGGAGTCTCTTACTTTGCAATTTGCCACAGCCCTTCATTTTTAACACTTGATGTGGTGATCCAAATCTATGCTAGCTTTGGTTAGTCCCTGCAGCCTGAACATACACACACACACACTGGTGCATGTACGTCTGCAGTGCAAATACAGTTGTATGTTTAATTTTACAGTTTTAAGCAGGTTTTTTCAAAAGCAAATATTTACATTACTTGAATTTAAAGCTAATCAAACAGACGCTGAGGGTAAGTGAGCCATTAGCGTCACGCAACTCAGCTTACAAAGTCAGTGAGGATCCAGACAGTCTGCAAATCAAACATCCAGTCAGTTTATCAGCCAGTCAGCTAGCCAGCAGACAGACAGCAGGCCAGACAGGGTGGTGTCGGTAAATAAAAGATGCTAGTGAGATGGCCTGCAGATGGTTATTTTCACTCTCACTGACAAACACCACGACTGTGTCTGGCATCTCCCCTCCTGAGTGGAGATGAGTCACCAGAGTTTGGCTCCTGAGCAACCAGAACCCCAGCAAAGACCATATCACACCAGCTGGCTGACTGCCGCATTTCTCTTGAATGAGCCAAAAATGTGCAAGTCAGTGGGAGGAGGAAAGACTCACCTCACCTTACTTTGTGGAGTTGTTTTCTACAGTAAACACCTCGGGCCATGAAGTGGAGCCCTGAACCTGCCACAACAGGATGAACCCGACGCTTCATCAATTATTTAATCTGTGGCTCCTCGGCAATAGTTTCGTGCTGTGGTGGTTTGGTTTTGGTTTCACAAACCTTCCAGTTACATCTGTAGCACTCAGACGGACTGTATTTTGCTGTAGGCATGGAAGACCTTTCTCATGGCTGGAAAATCACAGTTGTTACTAATAATATTAATGATGGCTTCATTCCATTTAGTTGTGCCAGCAGTGGGCCATGCCAGAGACCCTTCACTGGCACACCTGAAATGCAGCTTATTATTCATCCTGCAGTCACATTGGCTCATTTCCTTAGTCGGGAAGTCGGTTTGCAAATTTTGTTGGGTTCATGAGCTTTAATGTTGAAACAACATGGATGCTAGATGCAATTGCCTTGAGCATTTAAACAACACACTGATAACAGTTTGAAGCTTTATATTACCATGTGATTTTAACTGAAACTACTAAAATATCACTTTACCTGACTATAACATTTATAACTAATCTAGGTCACTCTTCATGGACAGCAGTGGTTACAATCTAATTACATACAACAATATGCATGTGAGCAAAATTCTGACACCCAATATGTGAATTTATAAAAAAGTTATTACTTTATTCAATTTCTAATGTCTGAATATTCTTAAGAATGAAGAGTTTGTTGCCCTTTGACAGGGTGTGCTTAGATTATTAAATTTTTTTATTCATTTATTTTATTCTCATTATATGGGTGACATAAAATAGTCTAGAACATGACAATACTGCTGTTTATGCCCGATATTTCTGGGACAATATATCGTCCAACAAAAGTAGTTTTTGTGAGAAGCCTCTATATTTAAAACTCATAATTTCCATCCGGTGACTGTTTTGTATTTAGAAACACTGACAAACAGTTTTTATGGCACCCCCATTAGCCAAAGGCCTTCTCACACTTTATACACAATATTCAGTAAACTAACAAACACAAGCCAGAAATGCAGTTGTGTTTAATGAGCTAAACAAGGTCTGAGTGACTTTGTTACGTAAATTCTTTTGGCCAACGAGTGAAACACCCAAATCACTGAACAGAAAAAAAATCACAATATAAACCTAGCAGCAATGCAAATTTTGAGCCTCTGCATACACACATCCAACATTGTGAACTATGTATTGTCCAAGAGAGCCAGTGATCACACATAGAGTAAACCCTTTGTGATTAGTGTCCACACAGGTGCTGTCTTCAGAAAACTGCAAAGTTGGCTCACTGTATACTGCCTGACTTCAGAGATAATCCCAGTAACAACACATCCACCATCAAATGTCACAATACTCCACCACCCCAATGTTCTTCCTGAGCTTTTGTCAGCAGGAACAGTTGAGCTGCTATTGAATAGATGCATTACATCCTGCAGGGTACAATGTAACAGGAGCCTATGCTTAGAGGGGGCTTTTGTAGCTCCGGGGACACACTTAATTGCAGCACATTCTGGCTGATTTGAGTTGTGTGCGGCTTTCCGTTGAACTGAGGAGGAATGATGGTCTGACATTTCATTTGGCTCAGGCCAAGATAAAAGCCCAGACAATGTCTCCTGTTTTTGACAGCATAGTAGAGGAGCCCGTGTTTAGCGGAGTTTCTTGGAGAATAAAGTGTAAACAATAAAAGGAAAACTCCCAACAGGAAAAAGATTGCACATCACAGTGTCAAGTTTTACGATTACTAATTTCTTCAGAAGTTTACAGTTTGGAAAAAAGACAGCCAAACGAGCAGTCAAGGAACTACTGTACTCTGTATTCTAAAGGGCTATGGATTTGAATAAATTATATACTTAGTGTTTAAGAATACCTGCGACTATTTTGTTTGTTGACACATATGCGTCCTTCACTTAATGCTTTTACTGTTTCTCTGTGTAGATTTTATTCAATCCATTATCCGCCGACTGTTTTTCTATAATTTACAATGCTGCATTCCACATATTTTCAAGGGTAATTTGAAAACAGCTTTGGTTAAATTACAAGTATTATCTTGGTAGCTGAACCATAGAATATACACTTGTGAATTACGTGTTTGCAAGCTGGAACATGCTTTTTTTTTTCAGAAGGGCCAGCACAGTCTTAAGGTTAGGTATTCAGGTCAATTTGGGCATCTTTTAATGCAATGTTAATTTCATGTCTAACTTGATGGCAGGATAGAATAAAATTTGTCTGTTGTCCAGTTTGTGTGCTATCCATAAGGCAACATTGCAAAATCCTGAAGGGTAAAAGAACCATCATCCTGTAACGCTGCTGCACAACCATGACTAGATATGTATTTTTATTTTTCACATACAGTCAGTAGTTGTTGACGTCCCTAAACTGCAGCAGAGTGATTTTCTCCGTTGCCAACTGTATTACATCATGCATGCTTCTGCTGGCACATTCTCTCAGTTCTATTTAAATCCACATCATATCAATAACTTATGCTTATCAGCCTAATACTTTTGAATCGGGACCTTTCAGTATTTCGATCAAGTGGCATGTGAAAAACGAGCTGGGCCAAATTAAGAAGGCTACAGCTGTTAACTAATTGTGTCATTTATATATTTAATCAGCATTTAGTTTAATACTGTATGAATATCAGATCAGACTCGGTATTGGCAGGAATCGCAGTACTGCAACTGAGATTCAATAGCTTGCAAAAAAAGTGTTTTTAAATGAATATTTGGTAAAAATAGATTTGATCATGCAATCAGCCAACTTTTTAGCTGAACATATATGCCACATTTCCATTGCATGGTATGGCACGGCTTTACTCAATCTGACCCACTCTTCTTTGGCTTTCTGTTAGCAGAAGTTGGGACATTGCCTGGTGCTTTTTTTTTTTTAAACCAAGGAGGCTGAAATTCCAAATGAGCTGACGATACTAAAAGGTGGAGTTAAAACACTGCAAACCACTGACTGGTCAGAGAGATAATCCCTTGTGTGACATAAGACAGCCTGCACAAACTTACCATTTTTAAATGGTCAAGCTATGGGAGATAGTTCCTGCAATTTTTTTATTTGCTCGACCAAGATTTTAAAAGAGGCAGTCTACAAAACTACAGTGTACGCTGTGTAAACTACACTGTACAATTGATGAAATTCAAATGTTCCTCTGTTTAGCTGCTAATGAAAGGATTCAGCAAGTGTCAAAGAAAAGGACCTAAAACCAAAATTTAGTCAAGTCACGCCATGCCATGCATGCATTTAGAGTGTTATTAATGGGGCAATCTACTCTATTTTTTAAAGTTTCCAGGTTTTTGTTGGTCATTCATATTAAATTTAGGCATTTCCTTAGTTGTTCCTGTATGCTCACAATTGAGAAAAAAACAGCTTCTGCTCCACACACAGGCAAAAACGCACAAGCATGCAAACACAAGGGTTACTCACACCTTGAGTCATAGGATTTGGCAGAATGGGCACCTCTGACCCATGCTCACACCATGACCTGACAGGCCTCCACACCTGCCTCCTTCCGGCTGAACACACCTTACGTGAACATGTCCTCACTCACACAAACAAACACACATTTTCCCATTCAGCACATGCACACACCTCCCTCTGAGGTTCATTGAGGTGTCCTCTCCCTTTACCCCATGACCCGTCAGCTGTCTGACTCCAAGCGCCGTGGCTCAACTACATTGCCCTGCTTTGTCCTCTCACCTCATATTCCCTTTTTATCCACTTTTCTTCCTTACTTTTATCTTCTAACTTTTACTTTTTAAGATCTAATTGGTTTGATTGTTAATAGCTGATAATAAAGAGAAGCATAAAGACATTTTTACAATCTCATATAGTACTATGAGATTGTAAAAATGTCTTTATGCTTTGTCTCTGTTAGCCAGATCTCCTGCTCCATCCCCAGGCCATGCCCCAAGCATTGCGTGATCAGGAAGCCATTGTCCTCAGCACGTTTGAGTGAGTGGCTCCTCTAAGGGATGCAATCAAAAGTGTGCTTCTACTTCTCACATGAAATGACACTGCTGAAATATTTACAAAGCTTTGAAATGCAATCAAGGTTGGAAAGAATTGCATGACGGCTGTACAAGAAGAAGGTGGTTTCTTTGGGATGTCAAATGCTGTACAGAAGGTGGAGCTTAAATCCTCCTACTGTACAGACCTACTGTAGGCTAACGAACAAATGGCATTCATCACCCAAGACATTTTCAATATTTTTTTCATCATTCCTGCATTGGGCTTTAAAGAATTTTTCTGCCATTGGACACGCTTTTTTTCAAAATATCATGATCCAATAGTGTTCACCTGTATTTGGTACTCATATTTAATGTTCAGTATAGTAATCTAATCTGTCTTCACTAGTGCAAGATGTTCTCTATATTCATAGACATTTCCTATATTTTCCAATAAGCGTTTGATTCGGTAACTTTTTGCATTCAGGTGTGAGTTATTCATGGCTGTGGAAGAAGCACGGATGATAGCAATAGCAGATAAAAGAGGTTTTATGTTCACGGATAAGCCCAAGTCAGTCTTTTTACTTATGATGTAACAAGCTTTGTGGCTGTATTAAACTGTTGAGGCAAGAGGACCTGCCACCCTTCTGTCTTTTACGATGGATTACTCCTGAGAGGCTGTCACCAAAATCTGATGTTTACCACTGATGCAGCAGATAGCAGATGTTTTTTTCCCTGCTTTCAAACTCAACTCTACTGAGCTGGATATATGAGGCATGTCATTTCAGCCAGTCATTGTGGGGAGTGGTCTTATATCAAGAGTTGTACTGCAGCAAAGGAAAAATGTAAAGTGCAATAAGAGTTTGAGCAGATGTTAATGTGGCTCTGGCCCAGATAAAATTAGGAAAACTATATCCATTAAACAATCATACCTACTAATTAAGGCTGGCCATTAATGCAAAAAAACACAAATTTAGCGACAATTTTAGAAAATAGAGGGCAAGAATATGGAAAAGGTGATGATATTAAGAAGTTTAGGGCTGAATAAACAGTGAATTTTGACTACACTCAACAAAAATTTAAATGCAACACTTGTTTTTCATTTTTCCATTTTTCACAATTTTAAGTTACAGATACGAGTTTTTATGCTGATATAAGTCTTTCAAATTGGTGCAAATGTATTAAAATCTATGTTAGTGAGTAGTTTTCTTTTCCAGGACACTCTAAAATGTGCAGTTTGATCACACAACAGAATGCCACAGTTGTCCTTTGTTTTGAGGGAGTGTGCCATCGCCTTGCTGACTACAGAAACGTCCATCAGAGCTGTTGTGCATGGACTAAATGTTCTTTTTACTATCATAAGACATCTCCAGTTGTTTACGTTGATTTGGCTGTACATCCAATGAGCCTCATAACTGCACAAACCGGTTACAGTGATGAATTGCTTTCAGGCCAAGACCCTGGTGAGATGGTTTCTGATAGTTTGTGCAGAAATTAATCGATTGTGCTAACCAGTAGTTGCATCACCTGTGTGGGTGGCTGGTCTCAGATGACCTTGCAGGTGATGACACTGGATTTGGAGCTCCTGAGCTGGTGTGGCTACATGTGGTCTGCGCTTGTGTGGCCTGTTGGATGCACTGCCAAATTCACAGAAATGACATTGGGGATGGCTTACAGCGGTAAAGTAAACATTCAGTTCATGGGCAACAGCTCTGGTGGACATTCCTGCAGTCAGCATGCCAATGGCACACTCCTGAAAAACTTGTGACATCTGTGACATTGTGTGAGATCAAACTGCACATTTTAGAGTGTCCTTTTATTGTGACTATGCCAAGTTGCGCAAGAGTAGTAACAATGCTGTTTAATCAGCATCTTGAAATTCCACACCTGTCAGAAGAAGAAAGAAGTCTTAAATTTGTAACTTAAACCTGTGAAAATGGAAACAAATTTCATTTTTGGTTCAGTATATTTATTTTGTGATTGTTTTTGGTTACAGTGTAAAATAAAGAGAAGTATGAAGTCAAAACTTCAATTTCAGGCATCAGTAAGTTCTAGTTCTAATAAAATCTGGAACCAGTTCCAATTCAGATGTGGATCTTGAGCCCAGCCATTGGCGTAGGGCTGTTATTTTCTGTGAACCAGCTCAATTAAGAAAAACACACAGAAAAAAAATCCTGTTGTGCACTGGATAGAGTCAGTATTCAGTCAGTATTTCTTTTGACAAGCTTAAATTGGCCTCAGAGGAGCTGATACACTGTATCACATTTCAAAGACAAATATTTCAAAAATGGCTCAGTGTGACAAGGCTATTCATGCATATTAGACCACATTTTTGATGATGCAAAGCCACTCTCTAAAAATTATGCTTTCTGATGGGGTGTGCCTTGACCCCACAAGCATTCAGTGGAAGACATTTAAGCACATACTCACAGGAACAGACACACAGCTGTTAATGACGTATTCCACTGGGTCTAAGTGCTCTCTATCTTTTGCTGTTAACCATAATGCTTCATTAAAACTGACTCATGCCGATCTGTTCATTTAATTGGAATTTCAAACACTATTTGATTGCTATCAAATCGGTATAGTTCCATATGAAATGGTGAGAAACCATTTATTTAACATTCTCCTGTTTTTGAAACTCAAAATGAGAGACATTTAAATTAGACCTGATAGATTCATCTGACTTTCTGAGTTTTGCATATATTGTAACTCATTAGCCGTGTAAACTTCACCGGCATCCTCAAGAGCTCAAATAATAATCATCCCAAACATGCGGCTAATAATGCTAATGTCATCAGAATGAGGCAAAGCTAGAAAAGTGAAAAAATAATAATTATAATTTCTACACCCAATTTCCCCAGCCAATCACTACTGATTCCCAAAGACTGCTTTGCCTTTCAAAAATGATTCCCAAAGTCTGCCTCATATGAATGTGTGATTGATAGCTTCAATTTACCTCCATGTAAAGTCTAATATTAAACTCTGAATAATGCATAATTCATTTAGCACTGTGGAGAGATGGAGAGGGTGCATGGTACATCTATGTGAACAAACATGCACACACACAAGCATGCACATCACAACTCACAATGTATGTATAAGCACGTCAACACCTTCAAATATGCAGTCACATCCACACCTAAAAATAGACACAGTATTCCCTTGTGTAGAATTTTCATGAGCTGAAGTGAAAAACACTGAAAGAAGTTACGTGTAACACATCCTATTAACATCTGACAACCGTTTAAGTGCTTTATGATCTCATAAGCCTCATACAGAAACTATAAAATAAATGATATATTTCATTGATTGTGTGTAGCTTTAAAAAAACATACATTGATTCAGTCTGAAAAGAGCCATTCCTGGAACTGTAATGATTTAAACCTTTATGTGGTTAAAGTGAATATGTAACAACCCAGGATGTCAAAAGACATTTATTTGATTTTTTTTTTTAGATGTCATGGGCTTCCCTAAACAGACATATTAGCATAATTCCCAGTATGAACTTTTTGAGAATTTAAGTCCCCATAAAATGTAAAAATCAGCTTCCCAGTGTCAATCAGGTGCCCCTTTGTTCATTTGTTCCTTGTTAAATGTAAAAAAAAAAAAAAAAAAAAAAAAAAAAAAATCAGTATCAGAGTACTGTCTTTCTGTAAAATCCATTTATGTAATGGCCGGAACAGTACTGAAGGCATACACTGGTTCTTATCTATGAAAATTGCTTAGTGACACATGAAACCAAAGAAGCTTGTTTTCCAGGGTTTGAAATTACCCGTATCTTCTGTATTATGGGGTCCATAGAGCAGGCGCACCAGACACTGCTGAGCTGAGCATGGCTGAGTACGGTCAGACAGCTAACTTCCACCTGCTAAATGACTGAGTTGAACAGAGATGAAATTATTTAGTCCTCTAGACTTTCGTTAATTTGAACCAAATGAATCAAATTCCAATAGTAAAATGAGTCATTTTGCTGGGGTTGTGACGCCCACAAAATGTATCCACTGATTTACAGACATCTCTTTCACATTGTACGGTAAAAGTCTTTGTGGGCCTCCTGGCATCACGTCACAGACCTGGATGGTGTAATTCCATTTTTTAGCCACTATGTAAATTTCAAATGTCTTATAGCTCACCCTGCACTTAGGGCCATTCACAAAAGTTCCTGCAATCAAATGACACTTTGGGCAATTAGATAGCCTCACTGGTCATATAAAACCACACTTTATCGTTTGTGGGTTGTTATAGTAAGTAAGTTGGATATGTAATATGTCATAGTACAGAAGCTGCAGATGCTCCAATGTCTGTTTCACAGGCGGGGTTGATTGTGTGATGGACACTTGCGTATAAATAAAACATTAGAGTTCACAAGCAAACCCAATATCAGACTGTCAATCACAAATGAGAGACAGTTCTTTCCCATCTTTCCCATCATTCAATTTTTTAGAAAATATAAAACAATAATTCCTGGTATGTTATGGTTTTCTTAAGTTTAAACTCTCATATCCTCTGTGTGTTTGTGTAGGCACATACCAGCAGAGAAAACACATTCACAACAAGTATAAATCATTCATGTATATAAATTCATGCATGCGTGCAAATCTCTGCAAATAACTACAAAATTATCCAAATATGAATTTTTGTGATTTTGAAGCATTTGCTGCTTATGTAGTCCCAGAATCCCAGAGCTCATAAATGCGCTAAAAGGAATAAAAGTGCGAATGTCCACACACAAGTCTGGAAAATGCCTATCGGTGGTTCGTCAAACTTATATTCCCACTGAGAGATGAACAAACTCAAATAACCCCAGAAGAGGCGATATCGGAGCACAGAGCGAGACTGGAGGTGGGTGTGGTTCGTGGCTCCAGCAGCTCCGGTGATTCAGGAGGCTGGTCACAGACAACTGTGATCTGATGCCTCAGGCCTGTTTTGCTCACTTTTAAAAAAGCCCCAGTGCAAGCAGTCAACAGAGAGAGCAACATTGATTATTTCAATCAATACCTCCAGCTATTGCTACTGTAGCATTTCTATGATATACTCCACTGTATTACTCTAAGTATACCAATCATCTGGAAGTCCTCTCCAGCCCAAAAATTAATATTCAATGGATTTCTCTTAAAGGAGAAAAAGCAAATACATTTTCATTTTTCGTTGTTGTTCTAGCCTGGAGCACTGAATGTGCAGCACAAAGACACACACATGAGCACACACCAACACACACATATGCACACAGCTCAGTCTGGCAGTTGGGAAGCAGCGAGATGGTTGACCTAGATTGGGTGCTGGGTTTGAAGACATGCAGGAGAAACCATCTGCATACAAAGTCAGAAATCTCGACTTCCACAGTCAGAGAAACCAGAGAAAAGAACTAGAAATGATTCCAACTTTTCCAGTACAGATATAGTAAACTTTCTTCCCTATGGTCTGCTTTTTTTTTTTACTTTATTTGGAGAGAGGGGAGAGGAGACAGAAATGTGAAATGTAGACAGATACACAGACAGTCAGAAGAAATGTCATTTCATCCCAGAACCTCTACACTGTCTCTACAGGTACAGGAGTGCCACATTTGAATGGCAACTAGGTGAATGTTACTTCGTAGACAAGCAAAACACACATCATTTTGAAAAGAAAAGATGTTTGCAAATTAGTTTGACATTCTGAAATAAGGAATTTGGATCTTGAATGTGCTGCTGCTGCCAAATCACAGTGAAGCATGTCATTCTCCATAAATGCAGACACTTCTTAGGCCAATCAAGATGCATCTTGTATCTCAAGCTTCATCACGTTTGGACTAATGGGATCTGAGGCATTACATTTGACTTACAAATTTTGACCTCAAATTATGGCACCCTTATTAGTCCACTGGCAATAACTATGACTTGAATATTATGTGAATCCAAAACCTTGATGCTGACTGTATCTCAGTCAAAGATATGATGATGAAAGCTGTGACTTAACTGAACCCAAACAGTGACGTGCCCTCAGGGTAAACAGGCAGTGCTTACCCATCCTCCTTTGTAAATCACTTTTTCTAAACCAATAATATTTCATGAAATAAACTTTTAATTGTAACATTAGTGTTTTTTCTTGTGATTTCTATCTGTCATTTGTGTATAAATTCAATAATTTCAGCATTACGATGAGAAATGTAGCAGTTGCTAGGGCATAAATAATGAGAAAGGCAGTGCTTTTAACCCCCATTCACTGTGAATGCAGGTCAAAAAAGCATGTCGCACATGCACACTTCGATCCTGTATTCTACAACATAAACGTCATAAAGCAGTGCCTTTTTATGTAAATATGCCAGATATATCATACAAAAAAATGAGATTCCACACTGAAAATGTGCACAGTTGGATTTAAACATCACTGTGTCAGGGCTCAATGTAGCAAACATATGTCAACATGAATGTTATCATGGTGGCCTAGGATATCTCAGGACTGAACAATTTCAAAAAACTGGTCTTTCAAAGCAAAAAGAAATTTACAGCGTAGGAAGGACAACCACAGCCACAACCAAGCTACCATTACTAATGGAACAGAAAAGTGTTTTTAAACAGACTGGAACAAAGAAAAGATGTACAGCTATCCCATCCGTAAAGTTCCAGTTTTACAACTGTAACTGAAGGTTTTACCAAGAAAGATGAACAAAGCGATATTATCTAAAAGTAGATCTACAGACTGGTAAGTCAGTGAACATTTGAGTTTTGGCTTAATTTTGAACTGAGCTGTGTGTTTTATTGTTGACAGAAACATAGTTGGTCACTGTGCCATGATTAGGGATTTGGTTGCATTCTGATACTGAACAGAGGTTACTGGTGCTGAGTTACATTTCAAAAGCAGTTATTTTGTAGCCACCCTACAGTTTGTGAATCTTGTGTCATCAGATGAGAAGTTGCTTGATATTGGACAGTTTGTGCGTGTCGGTGTCTGTGCATGTGCATGCATGCAATACTTCATTAGGTCTGATCTGGCTTTCAAAATAAAATGCCTAACCCGTAACTGACCCCACAGCATGAAACTGCAAACAGTTGTGAGAGGGGGAAAATGGGGATAAGACTTTTGGTGATTACAAATGCAACATTGTGCCTGGTGCCTGGAAACAATGGCAGCTCATAAGCAGGTTTCATCACCTTGACTGGCAGACTACGAGATACTGTGGCTCATTAACACGTCTGAAATAATACAGTTGCCTCCCAAAGCCAGAGCTGTCAACACGAAAGGCAGCATGCCGCCAATTCCACTGTCACCTCTGAAATCCAAGACAGTCAGGAAGTTACACACCCCGCACAGCGGCAAAGAGACAATGCAAGGTGCAGGAAATAGCAGAGTGCATGAGCAAGAGAGGCCGAGTGATCAGGAGGATGAAGATTAGACAAGAGGGCAGAAGATGAAAGGGTAGGTAAGGAAGGTGGGAAGAAATCAGGCATTTCCTTCCCTGAGTCTCAACTCTTTTGTTTGTCCCACACCTCCCTCTGACTCCCTTCACACCTGTCAGAACAATGTGCGCCTGATAATCTCCTTATAATCAGCATGCTGCCAACTACACACACACACGCAGGATACACACAGGATACACATAGGCTTACTTCCTGAAAGTAACCAAATTGATTTTCTGACAGTGGAAATTCATGCATGGGGAAGAGGGGCAAGTGCCTTAAAAACATTGCGTTTATGACATAAGTGACAGAGGTTTATGGAAATGTGCTCTAAAAAACACATATGCATATGTCAAAATATATTTGTCAGTGACTTAATGTTGATTTAATGTTTAAACACACCACAGTACTACCTTGGAGTTCACATAGTTTTTCGCCCATTCGCATTTGTCACACTTAACTGACTGAATGATCTGTATGACATGGTTCAGTGATGGTGTCCAGTGCTCCCGGATTAGCTCAGAGTCATGCCATCACCCAGGATCATTTGTCTCAACATCAGTCAGTCAGGCAGCCAGCAGGGCTGGCATTAGTCCACTCTGTCTCTCTTTCTCTCTGTATTTCTTGACATCTTTCTCTAAAAAATAAACACATTTCTTCATGAATACAAGACTCTCTAACAGATATATACATAACAGATTTACTTCCATTGCCCGCACTAATGTGAAACCCTCGCCTGGGTCCAGACCTATGAATCCGCTCACTTCACTGAGCTCATCTTCATTCGTTCTGCTGTGTCTAAAAGTTTGCATTCACTCACAGCAGCTACTCCTGTCATTCATGAATCTGATCTGATCAGCTCTGAATGGATCGACAGATCAATTATTCACACCGAGGTCACAAACTGCTGCTGAGGAAAAAAAAGAACTCATGGAGAGCTCTGCCTGTGCTGCGATCACGAACCCACAAAAATCTCAAACTTTAGAGGGGTAGCACCGAATGAAACACGCACGCATTTGAAGAAAAAAATTGAAAGTTTGCTGCCCTGTTAAATTTGCTAAATTGAAGCGGAATACGTTGGTCTCTTGTGACTGGATAGAGAAAATCGAATCTCCGTCCCCCAAGGAAATGGGTTGAAATGGACGCAATTTCAGACTGAAGATGGAAATGGAGACAATCCTGTCTGATATCAGGCAAGTGAAGACGATATCATGATATCCTATATCCCCACTCATTCTCCGACTTACATATTTAGAATAAAAGCTATGCTCGTGTGGCTCATTCCTACTGTTTTATATATTATATATGAAATGTGACAGCACAGGAACCACGGTACTTGCAATGAAATATTGCATGAGTAAGAACCCATTTCATACAGTAAGAATAACCTACGCAGTCCCCTAAGCACGCAAGTAATGCATGTAATGATGTGCGATATCCCCCAATCCATTTATAGCAATGAAAATATAGTCTGTCTTGTAAGAAAGACAGGAAGTTAAAGCTTACAACTAGCTGCTGCCTGAGGGAAGACTACTCATGGCTCCCACTGTTTCTGTACAACCACTGAGAGCTTCCTTAAAGTCTCAGAAGCATTGTCCCCGACTTGCAATTCTGTAAGAGAACAAAAAGTAATATGCATTTCACAGTGTTGGCAAACCTTTAAACATTTGCCAATGCACTGAATCTGCTATTACTTTAGGAAGGGCCAGATTTGTATAAAACAGAATAATGTGTGGTATTCATCTTGCCCCAGGGGTGTGGCAGTGTATCATAGTTTTCTCCAATTACATATTTTTCATGCCTCCTTATTTCAATATTCCATCAAAGTAAATGTTTTCCCTGTCCCACTATGGTGAGAGTGAAACTTAAACACTGATCCCACACATTGTTACTGCCTCCAAGACCTACACAGCTCTTGCACTTGTTTTACAATATCCTACTCACACAGTGACAATTGTGACACATCAGCTTCTTAAACGTATTTCTTTCTCTCACTTTCCACTGCAACAGTCTACACTTATGTGATTCTCACTCTCTGGTAGAGATACACACAAGATAATTATGTTTAATGTGATCTGATGGTGCTTTTGTCTTTCTGTTCAATTTTTTATTTTTATGCCTCAGGTCCAGCTGGCCCTGCTGAAGAAATTAAGCATCATTACCCCCTCGCCCAAAAGCACAGCCAAATGTGGCTTGTTCAGGCTGAGGCCACCTCGAGCAGTTCAAAAACCTTCATTAATGTAATTGAAAGGAGAGTCTGGCTTCACTGCTGTGGGCAACTAGTTCCAAAACGAACCTTGGTAATTTTGCTATTTGGAAAATTGATTGACATTAATAATGAGTGGGCTTTGGCTGGCTCTTTGATACCCTGTAGTGGAAATCAGGCTGGTGATAGCCAATGCTAGACATAAAAGCTCCTGATATAACTGCAGCTATTTGCTATGAAGGGACATCCTGGAGCTGTCCGTGGTGCTGAAAACACTGCTAGTTCCCCATTGTTTCTCTCCATATGCTCATTACACACAAGGTTACAGTTAAAAAGAGCTTTAGCCTTTAAAATAGTGGATAAAATCCTCAAAGTACATAGCCACTATACTCGTTAATGATCATCACACTTACGTCTATTAACTCAGAAAACTAAGGCTACGTTTAGACTGCGGAATATCACGTTTGTTTTTCTCAAATCAGATCTTTAAGGCAGACTGTCCCAACTGTTTTTTTCAAGTGATCAAATCAGATTTGTGTGGCAATCACTGACCTATCTGCATGGGTTGCTGTACTTACAACATAGCAACTGTTTAAACACAGAAACAAGGATAAACATCACAGAAGACTTTCAGTTTTGGATTTATCAATTTGGATATATAATATGGATATAAGTCTTCAAAAAGACACCTCAGTTCAAGGTCACATTATAAAGCCTCTGAAAAAGATGTGATTGCACCGCAGCCCTCCTTAGAGCAGCATGAAGGTTAGCTTAAGAGCAAATTAAGTCAGTCTCTCTCAGGCAGCAGTTCAAAGATATTCAATGTTAGTAACGTAATGTCGCATGCAACTCTGTCAACCCAAGAGTTCATTTCGATAGTGTCCAGTATGCCGGAATTTTTCTCATCATAGTGAGACAGACTTGTGCAAGCAGCTCACCAGTAAAGCTCCACTTAAGCAACACAGTATGCAAAAACACATTTTAAACCATTTCACATGTGGTTTGGCTCTGATTTGCAAAAAAATCACTTTTGTTTCACATTTTTCGCTGTCTAAACTAGAGGCTGACCGATGTATCCGTTTGGCTGATTAATCTGTGCCAAAAGGATATTTTTTACAAACTTTTGTTATCAACAGAGCTTGCCTGTGATGTGGCTGATGGCTGCACAGCCTCCACCAGTCTCACTGGGAAATAATTTACCAGCCAAAGCTAAAGAGAGGAGGGTTGTTTTGAATGTAGCAAAAAGGAGCTCATCGGCAGGTACAGCTTCAGCGAAAACAGGTCCCTGCAGATCTACGACTGTGTCTCAGTGTGCTGTTCTTTATTTTAACAAGGATTTACAGTTTTTGCTGGGACAGCAACAGCTGGTTGAGAGAAATGGTCACTAGAACAAAGTCTGTGAGTTTGTGTATATTGAGTATCTCGACAATAAATAAAAAAATACTGATCTCTAAATTATCTTCTATCAAATGATATTGTTTTTTCTTATTATTTTTTAATTACAAAATTTCCAACACAATTAACAGAAATACCGCTCATCACTGATCACAGTTGTACATGGAGACTCCATACATGAAGTCATGTTGATGTCATTGTGAACATTAAAATTTTAGGTTTAAAATTTTTTTAAAAAAAAAAAAAAGATTTTTTTTACTTTCAGTTTGACGTTCTGTTCTAGATTGATTCAGTAATTACGTTTAATAAGTTTAATGTTCACTTTCAGATTTCTAAATTTATTTACTGATTTATTGCTTTGACTCAAATGTTTTATTTATGTTATTTTTTAATTTAATTTAATTTAATTTGTTTATTTATTTATTTTTTGAGGGGGACGGCTTTTTCGGTCATCATATTGGCCTTTGTGAGGTGAATCTGTTCTTTGTCATTTTTCCTCAGTGTCTCACATCCTGATATCACAACTGTGAATACAATAATAAAGTGAACATATAAACTTAGACTTCCACTTTTCCATTAAAATACCCTGTCTCCCTCTAAAGTGCTTGGAATTCAAGAGAAATGCCAACGTGCGTCACTCTTAAGTTATCACTCATCCATGTCTGCACAATTATCATCTGAGCCACTGACTTCTGTAGGGCACTAACCTGTTAATGCTGGAGATGACATGCGTTTCCAGCACCTCTGACAGGTGGAAGGATAGCGTGACTGGACTGAAAGAAGTGCCTCTAAAAGCAGCGCCGCTCTGTATCCCATCTTAAACACTTACGGGAGACACATAGAGGAAAAGCGAGAAAGTGTGTGTGACAGAGAAGAAGACAGTCCACGTACAGAGAGCAATGAGGGTATAGTGAGTTCAGTTGATAACCTTGACCACGATGGTCATCACAAGCTGTCTTGTAGGTGAGGATATGATTGGCATTCAAAGGGGATGGGGGGGCAACATTTACCTGGGTGTTATCTCTGAGACAGCAGGACTGAGTCTGCCTATGATCTAATGAAGGAGTGTGTTCCTCTGCGACAGGACCAAAAGGGAGGAAGAGATACAGGAGCAAAGAAAAATGGGTAGTCATTTCATAATCTGACTGTTTTTTAACATCATTTTTACATATTGTGGCAAACATGACAAATTCAAGCAGGAATTGTTACACACGCACACGCGCGCGCACACACACACACACACACGCACACACACACACACGCACACACACACACACAGAGCTTCAATAAACCTGTCCTCTGCACTAATTCCTGCCTCCCTCCAAGATAGCTTCTAGTTGTTTTTGTTCTTGTTTGCATTTCACTCCCCAATCTACAGCGCAATGTCACCCCCCCACCCCCACTAAATAAGTAGGGCATCTACTTGGAGAGTGGGAGATCAAAACTGACAGGTCACTATTCTAAACAAGCCGGATAGATACAGAGGAAAAGGGGAAGAGAGTACGAGAAGAAAGGAAACGACAGAATGTCCAAAGCAGAATTGAAAGCAAGGAACAAGAAGAAAAAAGAAACAGTGCGAGAGGAGACGTCACAGATACCCTGCTGCAGTCTGACAGCCATGTGAGCCCCTGTGAGTTTCAAAATGCAATCTGCTTGCACATGCACTTGCACAAATGCACACAGTGTATTTAAATTGGTTACATAACAAGCTGTTTCAAAAAACCAAAATAGATACAGTATAAATACACTGCCTCACTAGTGTGAATCTGCGTGCGAAAGTAAATTCATAAAGTTGTCCCTCCTCAAAAACGCTACTTTTAAATGCCCTTGAACATTGCACCAATGCCTTAGTGAAACTTCTTGGTGCAGCAGCACAAAAAAACAGTTACCATTAGTAAATATATTTGTTTTGTTTGTCTCCTTGTACCAATTTTACTTACATTTTTTAAGAACAATATCCATGGCAATACTGATTACAGAGGACCTATATCTCAGCATTTTACTCATTTCTGTGGAGAAAACTAAAAGAAACCATTATTATTTAAAGTTTACTTTTTTACTTTTTATTACAGTTATCGAAAAATAAGCATATGATGAAGACCTGAACAAAAGCTATGTTCAACCAGCCTTCTGCAATTGAAATGTACAGTTAAAACAACCAAAGAGCAAATAAAACAATGGCCAAAGCATCAGGGAGAAAACACTGAAATTACCAAAAAAGAAGCCTAATAATTATTTGTGTTCAAATTTAAAAAATAATATACACAATACAGAGAACTGTATAAAACGATCCTAAAAATATCAGGAAAACTTATCTCTGATGCAATATGCAATATGCAAAAAAAAAATGCTCAAAATGACTTTAACCTCTCCATTTAAAAAAAAAAACTCTCTTCAGATATTGCATTTACTATTTAGGTTAAATGTACATTTATCATCAGCTCTATATTGCTCTTGTCATGCACTGAATACAATATGAATGATCCAAAAAATATGTCTCTTAGCCCAGGTCCACCAGTTTATTCAATCGAGAAAGAAAATAAATGGTTGGGAACCACCGTTACAGTACACAGCAGCTTCCACTCAGAAGATTCACATATTGCTACTCCATCCACAGCAGCAGCTTCCAATTCATAATGTACCTTACCACAACATAAAATTTTATTATTTCTATCATTGGCTGAGACTTGTGTTGGCCGTAGAGATCACCACAGTATGAAACCTATAAGTGTGAAGGCTGTGCTGTGGCATGGCAGGAAGAGTATACCCCTGAGAGGCCCGGGAGCTGTGGAGAACACGGCTTCATCATCGCACATCCACACATCCTATCCCTCACAACCTTGACATTTAATACATAATTTACATGAGGTGACAGCCATGCGCACACTCACAGGCACACATACACATGCTGCCATGTTGCAAAAGCTGTTAAGCATTTACATATAAGAGCTATAAAACCACCTGAAAGTAAAGATAAGAGACTAAATCACTGGCTTGATGCAATATGTAAGGAGCCTCTACATGAAATGCTTGTGCTACAGTATAAATCTTATAAACTGTCGAAAGGAATAGCCCCGCCACATCAGCACCAATTCAAATGAATACAAAATGAAGAAGTAAGCAAATGCATTGGTACATCTTTGGGAACTGGCTGTCTTTCTGATTCACACAAAGCAAGTCATTAACCCCTTGAAACCTGAGAAAATTGACCTGATTCTGATATTCAAGAACATAAGAAGAAGGCAATGAGTAATTTTACACAAAATGAACCATATTTTACCAAGAAATTATCTGAAAATTTGCAGACAGAAAAATAAAGAAAACAACAAACAAACCACTAATAAACTAAGCACTAATAAATAGATTTTTTTTTTTATCTAGAACATAATTGAAATAACTAATTATAATAATTATGAAAAACAGTTTTCAGTATTTCTTTTCCATTTATTCAAATTTTCTGATAATTTTTTCTCTCTCTTTCCTACTTCTTTTTCGGGCTATTTTTCATGTCAAACTTTACCGATTTCTTGCAATTTGAGGGACATTTCTTGACAAGTTGCTCATTGCCTTTATGCCACATTTTAAAAAATCAATCAAATCTGCTCAGGTTTCAAATGTTTAAATTCTTGTTAAAGGTTTCTGAGCACAACACAAGGAAAGTGAATTTTCAATGGGTCGGTTTCACACATGCATTCTACTGCTCACCGTATCCGTATTAGCTCTCTAAATTTGGACATCATAAATTAAAACAGGCATACTGTTTGCATTTAAGACAGTGCAAACAAAAAGAATACACAGTGTTGGATATGTCACAATGAGAATTTAAATAGACTCAAATTACACAGGTACCATCTGATGTGTGATGCAAGTGAACAGGTGACACCCATTTGTGCAAGCACACACATGGCGTTGAAGGCACACGCAGAAGGCTTGGATGTTATTTTCATGCTCTTCCAGCTGTGCCAAGCCCAAAGTCTTCCTGCTGGTTGTGTTTGATCCCACTGAGATGCCGTACATCTGTCAGAGGAAGGGAGATCCCACTGGGACCGTGCAGCCTCACTCCTACAAGCATGACGTCATCCCTCTCCCTTTCTCTCTCGTTGCCACTATCTCTCCCTCCATCTCTCCATTTGCTGCTTTTCGCTGCTCCTTTTCCTTCCCTTTCTGCTCTCTCTCTTCATTTCTTTCATGTGCTGTTGTCTTCTCTTCGGAGACAATCATCTTGTGCACAGAGAACATCACCGCAGCAAACTGCCGTGTCTGAATGTCTTTTGTTGTTTTGTAATGCAAATCAACGGGCATCAAAGTTCTCATTTGTTTCGTATGTCGATTGCATCTTTTTGTTTGCAGCTGCACCCGCCATGCAGCATCTGTCACATCATTACCAATAATATAAGAACCGGATTCTATATGTCCGACTATGTGTAAATGTGTGCTTGTACGTGTGCATTCAGTGTGTGCAAAAGAACTGTTGCTGCGCTGGCATTTCTGTTCTAATGTTGTTGTCCTATTCTCCTCCTTATCAGCCTCTGAACACATTCCTCCAGACAAATGCATGAACAGTGTGTGTGTGTGTGTGTGCTTGGGTGTGTTTGCGTGTGTGCGTGTTAGCCATAATTGTGACTGTTTGTTTGGCAATGCCTGAATAAGTGCGTAACATCATGTGCAAGTATGTCTGTCAGTGAAATGGAGGGAGATAGGGCGTCAGAGAGTAAGAGAGAGAAAGAGAGAGAGATAAAGGCATTCAGAGCTCGCTCTCTCTGGGTCCAAAGCCCTTGGGTGTCACAGAAGAGTTCCACTGTGTTAATCTCTGTGTAATAACTGAATCACAGACAAAACAATAGAGCTCTCTGTCCCTTTTCACAAGCCAAAAGGCCTTGGGGCAGCTGGTTAGTCTGTCGAACTGCGTGCACACAGAATGTGTGTATATATGTGTGCGCACATACACATGTAGGCCTGAAAATTGAAAGCCAGACATAAAGCACTTTGCCTGATCTGAATAAAGCGAGCGAGGTTAGGAGATGTCTCAGCCCGAATCCTGACTCATTGCTTTCTAAACAAGTTTCCACAAAAACAAAGACACACAAACACAGACGGGACGGAACATTCAATTCATTATAAATCCAATGCATTGTGTAAGGATGACAAAAAGAACAAAAAAAACAAAAGCAGAGAGATGATCAGAGCATATTGTTGGTGGTGTGACTTTTGGAGATGCTGTGTCAAGTCGATTCCCTGCTTCTTCATTGTCACTTGTTAAACAGCATTCTGGATATTCTTTCCCTTTCTTTCTCTCCCTTCCTCTGAGGTGTGATCAGGTTCTTAGTGTCTGCTATTGCTGCGGGACACATATCGGACCTCAGTGAGCTGTTAACCTCCTGAATTAACTGTGCCCTCTACCAGCGTATGTGTGTGTGAGTGATAAATGGACAGAGACAGACAGAAAGATACATTGCTTGATTCAGAGAAAGACAGAAAAGGTAACACGTCATTATCTATTCGTTTACCAACGCACTTCACCTAAAAGCTCTTATACAGCAAGATCTCCGGCCTTAATAAGAGGACACAGCTGTCAAGGTTATCTGAGAGTTGGTTAAGTTCAATTTACTGAGTCTCTTCAAGTGCTGATGAATGCGTTGTCAAAAATGAAAATGTTAATTAAACTGGGAGGTAGAACTTTAAAAGAATAATAGTTGTAAAGAATTATTAATAATGTAAGCATAAAATGAGGAAATTCATGATTTCATGATTTAGTTGTCACTAGAGCTGCCATGGATGGATTACTGACAGGGCCAACAGGGCACAGACCCAGGGGCCCTCAGAGTCAGGGGCCCCCTTTGCTTTCACCTCAAAACATCCCTCAGATTAACACAGACTTAACCAAAAAAGACTCAAAATTACCTCAGAGAGACACAAAATGACTCCAAGGAGACTCAGAACAATAAAATAAAGATCTCAAAGAGGCCATTTGCCACCAAACAAGACACAAAATGATCTCAAGGAGACAGAAAACAACTAAAATAGACAATAAATTTCCACAAAGATAGACTAAAAGACCAAAATTGACACAAAATTACATCGAAGAGACAAAACTAGCAAAAAAAATATACAAAATTACCTCAGACACAAAAAAACAACCAAAAAAGACACATTACATCAGAGAGACAAAAACTACCATAAAAGACAGAATAGTAGCTCAAATGTAGACAAAACAACCAAAAAAAGACTTAACATTACCTCAAAGAGACACAAAATGACCACAAAGAGATGCAAAACCATTGCAAAGCCTGTGTGACTTGCTCCTATGTAGAACAAGTGGTGGAGCATGTTGCATATCTGTGCCTTCGAGCCTACTCATCATTCACCCATGCTTATAAACTATCATAAAATGTATGATGGGGCTGTATGGGACAAGGAAAGTTATGAGGTGCCAGTAAAAAACAAATTAAAAAAGAGAGAGACCAATTTAAATGTCTAATGTCTATTTGAAGAAGAATAAATCAAAGTTTGCAGCAAATGTTTAAGCTACACCTTTGCAGTTAAGCAAAAAGACAATAAATGCAGATCACCAAAACCATTTCTCTGACCACCAGAAGTAAGTCAGTCTATTACATGAACTTAACTAGTCAGACTGTAAGGCTGAGAACTGGCTAGCTACTGTCAGAAAGCTGCCCGGTTGAAGGGAGTGATCCAGATTTGGAGATCAAGATTGCCAAATTGTCTTTTAGCCATTTGTCCTTGTTTTTGCTCTTTTTTGTCAACACAACAAAACTTAAGTTGCAAAAATAAATACTTAAAAAAAAAACTCCTTTGCACAAAAGAAGAAGTGGAGGAAGAAGATAAGGAAGATGAATAAGAAGAAGAGACTTGTGGGAGTTACTCTGTAGGTCTTTTGAAAATCACACTACTTTCTGCTCAGCGTTTGCATGCACAAAAGCACTGCATCACACCCACGTGGCACACAACTGTGCACCCACTAAATTACTGCCAGACACCACAGAAAAACATCTCCCAGTCATGAAGGCATCAGGAAAAATCAATTACAAAAATTAATATGATGATTTTTTGCAGTGATAAGTATTTACCTTGGTGTGGAATCGATTGCAAGGAGGTTGCTCATGATTTCGGATTTTAGCAACTCTGAATGAATGCTAGATTTGCGTCAATAAGCAAATCCTGTCCACAGCTAGACAACAGAGAAACACTACACAAAGATCAACACACAAAAAATATAAATGCACTTTAGAGTTATATTCATCTGCTCCACAACACTGGTACCCTACCATTTAATGGCATTATTGATTTGGCTTTGACCACAGGTTTGCCTCAGAGATTTGAGCAATCACAGGTCAATCTGGTAAAAAAATAAATAAAAATCAGGCTTCTGGCATCCCCTCGCCAGTATGTATGACAGGCTGCTACCATGAAAATTAGAATTTCAAATTTATATTTCCTCTCTACCGTGTAATAATGATCCCACTTTAATGACAGATCAGCTCCCTCCTCTCTAGACCACAAGTAATGAGATCTTGCCTGTATGGGTATTCCTATACATGACTTTGTCACATGAATTCATAAATGTGAAAAAATAAATATGAATGAATGTGAAAAATACAAAGCTGTTAAGCCATGTGAATTAGATGCAGTACAGATAAATTAAGTAAAATTCTAAAATATTGAAAAAATGTATTAGCATTATCAGCATGACAGCGTGTTCTACAAATAACTAAAACTGCTTCATCAAATATGATAGGACATGATATGATACGATACAATACCATATACTTTATCAATATACGGTATACGAAATCCCAAGAATCCCCTCAAAGAGCTCCTAACAACCAAAAAAGGCATAAACTTACATCAAATAGACGCAAAACAACCAAAAAAGAAACTAAATCATCGCAGACACAAAACAGCCATAAAAGATATAACAGTATCTTAAAGAGACACAAAATGAGCAAAAAAAGAGACAAAATTACCTGAAAGAGATACAAAGCAAGCAAAAAAGACATAAAATAACCTCCAAGAGATACAAAACAAAACAAAAAATGCAGACTTACCTCAAAGACACAAAATTACCTAAAAGAGACACAAAAATGACCAAAAAAGAAAGTACAAATACCTAAAAGACATATAAAACAAACAATAAAAGAAACAAAATTATCTCAGAGACACAAGATGAGCAAACTGGCAGTGCAACTGCATACAGTATCTACAGTCATATCAGTCTATTATTGATCAAACAGAATCAGTACTTCTTCCTGCTGTACTTTGATGTACACCTCACAAAGTCTCCTCCCCTCCCTCTACAGGCCCATTATCACTCCATCCCTGCAGAGTTCGCTGTGCTGTCATAGCAACCAAACAACCCAGCTAACAGTTACCATGGCTTCTCTTTAACCTGACATCGGCGGCACCCCGGACTCTTGCTGGTAACCTGCTGACCCTCAATTTACCCTGACCAAGACAGAAAACAAGACAGTGAGTGTATGTTTTCTCAACTCATACAACATGTGCACAACATTCGCTGTGTGTGTGCACATCACGTGTACACATACAGTATGTTCATGAGCCAGACACGGCATGGAGCGCCCACCAGTCGTTCAACAAAGTGTGTCCACAGCTGAGCATAAGGCTGAAGGCAGTGAGCCTCCACTGGGGAGACCTCTGTGCTCTCGCTGGCCTCCTGCTGTCTTAAAGAATGCGCCATAATGGGAGAAAGAGCAACACTGCCTGACTAACCACCAATGGAAATTCATTTCGCCTCACAGCATGACTGCAGAACATCCTACGCTGTATACAAAACAGAAAAGTGTGTGTTTGTGTGTTTCTATTTTACAAACAAGTGTGTAGTAATGGTAAGCGTGTGTCTCGTTCAAGGAATTAACTTCACTGACCCATCAAAATCATACTATATGTGCGTAGGGAGGGATTGACTTCTTCTAAAACAGGATTTGTTGCAATACTCTCCTGGTGGAAGACGTGGAAATGATGTAACGCTTTGAAACACTTGACGGAATCTAAAAACTTCCGCTCCTGACTCCCCCTACCACCACCACCACCACCATCACCACCGTCATAACAGTTTAAGGCTTGCCGCGCTGGCGGGCTAAGAACCTCCAAAAGATCAAAGTCAAACACCTCGCTGTGCCTTTGGTTTCATTAGACCTTGTGATCCCTGATTATTCAACACTTTGACAAACTTGTCACGCATCAGTGAAGAGGAGGATGAAATCAGCGTTTCATTTGTTTTTTAACCATAACAGAAAAAAATGAGGATAATATTTATTTGTAGTTTGGAAATAAGACTGATGTTCCTTAAAAATGCACTCTGTATAAAAGAAGTGAAAGTAGCCATTGTGACTTCACAATCAGTTTTCGAACCATGGTTTTGAAGCCTAGAGTTTGGCATTTTAGCCATGCAATCTGGGTTTTTGGGAGACAAAAGTGTCCATAGCTGCAGTTTCTCTATCACAAGGTAGCCATGTCCTAAAGCATCCCCTGCATTATCATCTATTTTACTCTTAATAGGACCATCTTTTACTAAATGGACATCATGCTGTTATTTAAGAAGACTTGGAACTAGCGATTGAGACCATAATGTCATTGGGAAAATGTTTGCAATAAATCAAGTGAGATGTAAGGTCATTTTTGCATAGACTTGTATATAATTGGACATCTCTTCGCAACCAGTGGAGTCACCACCTGCTGGCCATTATAAAGAATGCAGGTTTAAGGCACTTCTGCATTTTCATTACTATTCAGACCTGAAATTAACCCCTAGAATCTAGTCAATTTCCAACTGGACAAAAAATCCACTAACATCTGGCTTTTGTTTTTAATGGGAAAGGTTACAATTGGCATTCACTCTTGAGACAAATGACTCTGCAGTAGTTAAGGGTATTGATCGACTCCAGCTTCGATTTGCTCAGATCAATCGGCAGTGATGAAAATACAACTCCCTAGGTGGACACATAACTTTTAGTCCCTTTGCCAACACAGTTCAATAACGAGCCGCCACAAAAAACCTGTACATCTCTGTCCAAGCAGCGCTAAACGATCATTCAAAATTTTTTCAAAATAAGTAAAAAATACAGACAATGATCACCACCATTACATTTTCACTGTTCTCCATGTTGCTTTCTCTTTCTTACTAACCTGTTTTCTGGCCTGACACACCAGAAAAATCAAATAAATAAAACACCAAAAAGCATACTCAATCTACTGCCAAGTCCTGAACACAGTGCTGGCCTACTAGCAATAGAAAAAAAAGTATTTTATCGATTTTTAAAGGTTTTCCTGCATACACACAAACTGTGTTGAAAAGAGGTATATATAAGAAAAAGTAAAAGACAAAGGGATCCAGGTGAACTGTGAGACACTGGTAGAAATGGGTCCAAGCTCAAAATAATAAAATATACACACCTTTGAAGTGTGTTTGATGAAGACAGTGGGAGTGCCTTGGTAGCTAAGTGGTTACAGTGCATGCCATATAAGCACAAGATCCTAGACACAAGACCTTTGGTGCTTGTCATATTCCTCTCTTTCTCTCTCTCTCTCTCTCTCTTTCTCTGTCCCCATGTCTACAGTCTACTGTCAAATAAAAGACAAAAAATACCTGCCTTCCAGCTCATGAGACACTGTTCTGTAGTTAAGTTTGACCTCTGACTTTTTTAAGGGACAGTACAGTAAAGTGCTGGTAGAAAAATGAGACCTAATCCTGACCCAGCACACAATGGGATTCATAAATGGTGAATGCCATACAGTAAAAATCATATCGTCATTTAAATGTGACCTTTCAAATCTTGAAACTCTAATATTGACCATCTACCAGGAATAAGGGTGTGTATAAGGTAACCTGCCTGCAATAAATGTAATCCCCAGCTTTGCTCACTGTGTCTGCCAAATCAATATCATTTTATTTCATCTATTGGAGAGACCCATAAAGTCCATTTCAGAATAAAAGCCTCTCTGGGCAAACGGTTCCTTTGCGGAGACACACAGAGAAAACATCTTCCATCATCCCATGTCTGCAGCGCAGGTTGAATTAGCTGAATTAATATCACACGGGCAAACTGGTAGCAGTGCAGTAGGGAGATACTAAGTCAACCCTCCCACCTCCACGGTTTTCTGGCTCTGCCTTACTCTTTCCTGCAGTCTATGTGTCTGTGAGTGTGTGTACAATTCCCTGGCTGCAAAGTGGATTTTTGTTGCAACTATAGCGTATATAATCAATTGTTTGTCTCTTGGTTTTGGAATATGTGTCGTCTTGTCTATCTGCAGTCTGCAGAGAGAAAGCGAGGGGAGAAAAAGAGAGATGAGAGTGACAGAAATGGTGTGTGTGTGTGTGTGTGTGTGTGTGTGTGTGTGTGTCTATGTGAGCGCGTGTGACTTTTGTGCATTTCTGGGAATCTGCAAGTCTTTTTTTTTTCTCTTTCTCTCAATCCCTTTCAAAGGCCTCTCTCTGATAAATAAAGACTTTCACTCCAAATCTCTGGCACAAGCCCAAACCCGGCAGATTTCGAGCCTAATTGGCCTAAACAACAGCGAGGGGTATCTTGTCTTTGCAAATGACTGTAGCATTTTGTAAAGAATGTGAGAGCAGCATTTGTTTGGTTTGTTTAAAGCCTGCGGCAAATATAACTTCACCCTTAAAATGAGCAAAGTGCAGATACAACACATGCTGTATAAGCCAAGATAAATTAACAGTGATTATAAAATAAGTGACAGAGAGAGCTAAGGACCAGATGGCATTTGAAAATACCATGTCACCAACGTTTTGTTCCATTTTTTAAAAAATGGACTGTCGTTAGTAACCCACGCATGACCTGTTTTTTCAGTGTCCCTTCCTGAGTGTGGAGCCAGTTGTTGGTTAAAACGATCAAACCTCCTCCGCTTTTCTGACCTTCTCTCGGTCAGTGTGCCTTCTATCAAGTCTGTAGCATCGAGCAGTAATGACACAGTCACGCCAAGGCAGCCCTATTCTGCTACAGTATCCCACATATTTCCAACAGACCCAGCAGATTCCAGCCATAATTGGTACGCAAAACAGTGAGCGGTGGATCATCTTCGTGAACATTTCATGGGCCACTTTTTTTTTTTAAACCCATTTCACCATAGAAAAGATTCCAAAACACAAAATGTTTTTTCTTTCCGTTTCTCTCAAGCAAGAGACAGAAGCGCTGATGTACTGTGCTGCCTCTGTGTACATACGGCGTTAGAAATTCATGAGCTGCACAATATCTAAGTTAATTTATATGCGGATATCAACAGAGAGTTGCTTGATGAATTATACATAGCAGATGCAAGCTACAGAAGACAGATGAGTGAAATTAATGTGCTCTTGCAGTTCTAAATCCTGGCCACAGTTGGGATCTGCACAGTATACCCATGCAGGGGATATCACAGACGATGGAGGAGGAACATCAAATGCTATTTATGAGGTGATTTGATGCCAAATGAGTAACCATGGCATTCCCTTTGCTGAAAAAAAATGTCAGAATTCTTTACACCCCTATTAAACACTATACATTTTGAAGAAAACTGGGGAAAACAAGGTTTCAGATTGAACTTGACTGCATGCCGATGTAGTAAATATGTAGAACACTGAGCCTCCAATCAACTTAAATAAAACATTGAATCTCTAGCTTCAGGAGAGCTGTAGGAACAGGAGACATGGTTGGCTTTTTCTGTTTGCCGATGAACATTTAAAGTCAGGAGAATGCAGTTTTCTGGAAGAGGCAAAAAAAATTGAGGTATTTGAAAACACTCTTCTTCTGCAGCTCTTCTCTCTTTGTCCTAAGCCCCTCCCACCAGATCAGTATGTGAATGTGAACATGCTTCATACAGTAACCCAATTTTCCCATACATTGATTTACTTAATCTTACATCATTTTATAGCTGCTACCCACTCCTTGCCCTGCCCTTGCTTTTTATCAGAACACAAATAAGATGAGAAATAGAAAATTAGCCCCAGTCCCTCCATCTCGCTCCCTGCCACTATAAACTGCAGGCAGCAAATCCAGAGACAGACCTTTGGTAGTAGCTCTAGGAGCCCATTTTCTGCCAGCACAAACCACAGCACCGGGGTTAGCCTGAAAACTGAGCCAAGAAGAGGTGGAAAGGTCAAGTTTTCTCACAGACCACATGAATTAAAATACGCTTAAAGTTCATTTGAAGACTTTCGTCCAGTGATGCCAAAATAACAACAGCTACTCCTGCTTTCAACAACCCCACTGCAAACTAGAGAGCATTTATGGGGAGTTACTGATTAATAATTCCTTCAGTGGTAATTCAACCCACAAATTACCATTTGCCAGAGACTGCTGATGAAAATTAGCCTGAATGGCTAAATCTGGCACATTTACACGATGAACTCAAGTGCTCTTGTTGATTATTGTGCATTGTCCATTCATAACTAAAATCAACACAATTAGTGTGCTCAATATAGTTATTGTGATCCTTAAATTTAGCAATTTATACCCTCATATTATGTAATTTAATTCAATTCGCTCAAATTAATACTGTTAAATTGTCCTTATATCCTTGACAATCTAGCTATTCTAACTACATGTATTTTTATTTGGATCTTGGACTGAGATGCATGGATATATTTTGGCTGTTATTCACAACAATGTGTTATATTTTCCATCCTTTAGAGGAGGCATTGCTTGTTTTTCATTAGACAGAAGGTAAAGGGGCAAAGTCAAAGATTTCATGAAACAACTACATTTTAATGGCAAAAATGACTAAAATAAGAAAACAAAATAAGCATTCAGAGCTGCTGAAAAGTAACTGAAAAGCATGTTTTGTAATTTATGGGCACAAATTACAAATCTGAGGTGGGATTTCTCAAAGGTTCCTGCACTGACACCTCACAGGCTGTGAAAATGGTAGAAGTAAAATAAGAAGAAATTTCCCCATCATCCAGACTGTTGAACTCCACTGCCAAGTACCTCCAGCGTCCGCTGCTTGCTTATGTACAAACCTTAACGTGTAGCATTCCTCTTCCTGATGTCTGTGATATATAATTCATGGCCCACCACCAACTTCACAACAAAACATGCATCCTCATCTTCATCATTCTTTATTCCTGAGTAACTGCATGTTCCTGCAGCTCTCTGCACAACAGTCCACAGGAGTTCCACTTATATTTTAATCTGAAAACACCCAATAGAAGAAACCTGTTATGTTAAGAGAAAGCATTTTGTTGTCAGGCGTGCTGTATAACAAAGGATGCCTCAGGAGGAACTGGGCATAAATAAAAATGCTGAATATCAGGATACAGCGCGTACAGCTTACACTGACACTGGCTTTACTCGGAACAAGCACAATGTGTAGCTAGACAGAAAAACCTGCCTTTGTTAGCTCAGGGACTGTGAAATGAAATCGAATAATGTGGACAGCGGGAGCTGAGGCTCGACTGAGGACGTAGCTCTCCAGTGTCAACACACATCAATAAACAACCTAATAAAACGCCCCGTGGTCAAAACATTATTTCAGCTGCCGTTCTTGTTTCAGACATGCCGAAAACACTTGCAGTTAAATCGTCACGTACAGCGGTCTGTGTCCTACAGGTGGTTACTGGGAGTTCATAGCATGTCATGTAGCGCTGCCATTTGCAGCACCTCTCACCTCCTGTCTTGTCTTCCTCTCACATTGCCCTCTTCCTTTCTCTGATGTCACCCTCTTTTGTCACTTTACCTTCCTCTTCTTTTTTTTTCTATTGATCGAGGTGGACACAAATCCTCACACACATAAAAACCCACAGACCAGGGCAATAAAATAAGGTGGCTCGATCCATTAACAGGCCATATTGGTGTGATCCTTATCTCTTTCTGTCTCTGTCTTTCCCATTATTTCCATCAAATCCTTTGCTACAGATGTGAGAGAGAGTATTTGATTGACAGGTGGAAGTAGCCCCAGCAATACACAGCTGATAAGGATCAGTGTTTGCTGCTGATGGTCTGTCTGCTGATCCGACCACAGGCAACGGGTGTGGCATTTATACCACCCGGCTGGCCTCAAGCTTTCAAGATGAATCACCACATTTTGTGTGTGTGTGTGTGTGTGTGTTGGTTGGGGGTCAGGGATTACCTAAGATCCTGTATATGAAAAAAGTAGGTGAAAGAAAAGCAATATGAGTTTTGCAAAGTAACTGATACATGGAAAGTATAGATTATATTTTCTACATGACACGATTTCATTTAAAGAGTATTGGTGGTATGTCTCTCAAACTGCATTGTATATTGGAGTCACACTTGGCCATATCTGCTTCATAAAAAGCTTTTTTTGAACCAAGGGGATATTTTATAGAATATTTTACTCTTAAAGGCCTGAGAATCTTTAGAAACTCATCCCTTTTATTAAAGACTCATTTCTCTTTTTTAAAAAATCAAAAACTGTTAGTAACTTTACAACATGATCCATCCCTCCTTGTCATATTTTGCTGCTTGGGTGGAAGCCCTGTGCATTACTAAAGTGATACCTTCGCTTTGTATCTTGACCCTGGCAGTAAGAAAGGGATCGGCGGTCAGGTTTAGGCAACAAAACTACTTAGTTGTGGTTAGAAAAAGGTCCAGATGCTGCTAAAAAAAAACAACCGGCTTTGAGTGGCAAAAACACCACAACTGATGTTGTTTGTTGGGCTCAAACACTGGTCTCCTGGGTCAACAGCCAAGTGTTTGTTGGACCCATTCACCTCCCATCCTGATGGCTTGCTTATTCCTTCCAACTGCAGTTTAAACATGCATGGAGAATGCCCCCTGCAATTGTGTTGGGATGGCTGTAAAGAAACTAGTTAGCTACACCAGGGTCTTTAGCATGGAGGTCAAGTGGCTGCTCCAATCTCAGAACACACTGGGTTGAGGATACCGTAGTACGACTCAAGGGCCTATAAACAGCACATTACTACTTTTTTCAGAGTGACGGTCTGGCTTTTAACCAGGCAAATACAGCCTGCAGTTTGTTTTATCACAGTGATGGTCTATTGGCTCTTTGAATGGAACTCGTTGCTCTCAATAAAGATTCATTCAGATGCTCTGCATGGCTACCATAGCAACTGCTCAACACTTGTCTTTTCAGCTTATTTGATAGGATTTTTTGAAAGTGTATGTTCGTTTTCACTCTGCACTTTTCAAACATTCACAATGAAAACCTTCCAATTCAGCTGTCAGTTTACCATTGCACTCATTGAGTTATTACTTTCCAATTCATGTATGTAAATGCACTTAGTAGTTGTTGATGACTTGTTGCTGTGCACTTGATTTGTTAAGTTTTTCAAAATGCAAAAAAAGAGTTCTGGTATCAGTGTGAAGTTTATGCAGGTCAGAACATGACATACGTATGTGTTAGTTTAAATTTGTTTAAACTTCTATTTCAAAAGTCACAATTAGGCTTGGGTGGCATCATAATGTTACAGTATACATAAAAAATTCAGAAGGTATGTTTTTGAATACCGTGCTCCTCTAACTCTTAAACTCATTGTATGTAGTGCACAGCAAGCACCACCAGAGCGCAGTCTCCTGTCTCTACTGGTGTAACAGGCAGCTTAGCTGAAAGACACCTTGACTTTTAGTGGTGGAGAAATAAGTTGCAGGACTGTAAACAGCCGGTGGTCAGCAAGACCTGAGAAAGGCTGTGGGGAATAATGGCATGTATTTTACATCTAACTCAGTAAACTAAGGATTTATTTTAACCAAACCGGAGCTGGTGATTGTTGGAACAGTGGACTCACTCACTAGATTACTACAGAGTGACCACGATGGTTTGGGTGAGTTTTATTTTGTTTCTGTGGAGTTTGAATGAAGTGTGTTTTATGATGAGTTACAAGGCAATTAAGCCTCTTCAGTCTTCCGTGATTGAAACAAAGTTTAATTCAAAGGTGTACAGTTGTATTTCTCTGTTTAAAAGGGAAAATAGGTGTGAGAATATTGTTTTCTTAACATTGTTTATATTTTTTATTGTGTATTTATTAGTCTAAAAAAAAGATAGCAGTAGTGCACTTGCCATCAGGGATGGTGGTGGTGTGCTTACACTATCATATACCATATACCCAAGCGAAATTTCAGAAAGGTGTGAATGCATAAAATATTACATACCACCCAAGCCTAGTCACAATACAGTGAAGTTGTATCATGTGTTTCCAGGAAGTTTCCAAAGCGCAGCAGCTAATATTTTCCTTGCCTGCAGATGGGGCACACACGCAAGAGCTTCAGGTGTGAAAAGTGTCAGCACTGTTGCTCTGCTATGGGATGATATTGGCTAGACCTGATTTCAGGTGCTTCACATCAATGACAATGTGTGTCCTCATGTTGACAAAGGAAAGCAATGATGTGAGTGTTAAAAGAACAGAGAAGAAATAAAAACACATACACTCACACACACTTACCCACAGTCACATACACATCCAGGTGCAGGTGTTCATATCCCATCAAACAATGTTATTTCCCACTTGACCAGCCGGAGAGATAATACTATGTTGCTGTGCAAAGAGACTGTACATGAAGCCAACAACAATATACCTCCCTGCCTGCTGCCACATAACATGCCATTATATGCCGAATCTTTTTCCCGCTCTCTCTCACATTTTCTCTTCTTCTAACATTTTCTCCCTACACCTGTTGCAAATTACTTTTTTGCATTTTAAAAACTATACCAATCAGCCATATTGAACACTGTCTAATTACCTTCTCACACCTATAGATTGCACCCAAAGGGTCAGAGTGCAAGTTCAGCTTGGAAAGGGGGCACAATTCAATTTTGTAGCCAATAATCGTGCAATAGAAATAACCAAATAGGTGCTGAAGCACTGATGCAGAGAAAAACCATTAACAGCATGCCAAAGAACTGGATTCAATAGCACTGTATTAGAGTGAGTCACACGCGCACACACACATGCACTTAAAAGCATGTGAAAACTCTCACACACAGACTTCCCAATGTGTGGACACATGCATTTTGTTGATGAATGCACATGCATGTTATTAAAGGTCACAGTCACACAAACCGCAGATGAAAAAAAAAAAAGAAGCCCACTTTCACACTCAGTCATACATGCACACAAGCCAACTCTGCACTACATTTTCACCCAGGGAAATCAAGATGATCTGTGCTTCAGCTATGGCTTCTCTTTGATGCTCAATTAACTCAGGCAGACCTGACTAGCTAAGCCAATTATTAATTCAGCTCAGAAAGTAGTATAGCATTGAGGGCACAGAGGTGATGTCATGGCTAGGCAACCTCAGTCATACTGCTCTCACTGTCACGGCTGCACTAAATACATACCATTAGGCTTTATTATGCAGCATGTTTGACACTACATAGCACGGATACTCAACTTGCTTTGCATGAGGGCCACTTTTGCAAAAAGACAGAAGCGCAGGAGCCAGTCGCAGCGGCCCCATACATATTTTTATGATTTTAGGACATTTCTTGGATTTTACCAGTGTGTATCACTTTATTTTTTTGTGAATAAGAAAACGGTTGGGGGGCCACCCTGCACCCTTTAGGGGACCAGATTTGGCCCATGGGCCGTAAGTTGAGTATCAGTGCTGTATAGCTTGATGTCATACTTAGGTGGGGGGTCTGTTGCTTTCAATGATTTTCACTCAGCTCTCCTGCTCCTTCCTCTTTCACTCCCCAACAAGCTCCGTCACTAGCTCTTTACACGCCATCTCCCCCATCTTTGTCATCATTTACCCCTTCCTGTGAATTCCCTCTTCTCTCACCTGCATCCTTAACCCCTTCTCTCCTTGTGCTTTTCTTTATCATATCATGCATTTCTTTTCTCTTCCCTTTTTTCTTCCTTAGTATTCCCTCACACTAAAGACTGAGGGGAAAGAGAGAGGATAATGGAATGGGGGGAGAGGAGGAGGGCAGCAGGCTGACAGAGGGAGTCCCATCTGCAGTGAGCTCATTAGAAGATGGGAGGAGAATCGGCGGCAGAAACACACTAGTAGGCATCCACACACCCCTCTCTCTATGTCTGTCTTGCTCACACACACACTGCTGCCTTGCTGGACTCATTCCAACACTGACACATCGCTACCTCCTCTCTCTCTGCTGCGCTCCTCAAACTCCTGCTCTCATTAATCACTACAATATACAATACACAGCAATTGGTGAATGGTTTTACCTTTTACCACCTTCCAGTACTATGAGGCCATATATTTTTACTACATGTGGCATCAGTGGAAATCGAGCCATAAATCCAAAGCATTGTTAAAGCTGGACAACTTTTCTTCTTCTTTCTTGTGCAGAGAAAGAGGGAGGAGTGTGATAGATTACTGATAGGGAGATTAAATGCTTTAGAAAGCCGAATCCCCAACTGCTGCCCGAGCTTGACCCTACTTTTGTAGATGATGCCATGAAGCTACCTGACAGATAATTGGGGGAATTTTCACTAGAGCCTTCAGTCTTAACGCCTATCTCCCAAAGTGGGGAAAAGAATTACCTACCTCTAAGTCATTGCCATTTGGAGCCAGTGGAGTGTAAAGTGGAAGTGCAGGTTTATAGCGGCAGACTGCCAGTTGCACGCTGCACTAATATGATGACACTGTCCACTCCTTTCACCTCTAAACTGCAAATATTTTTCACCATCTTTTGTGGCTTTAATGTGCAGGTCAGCAGATGGCGAGGATGCACTAATGGTGCTGGGAAGCATGAATAAAGGAGGTCATGTCATATCAGCAGAAAGCCTGGCTATGCTATCTTAAAAAGTTCAGCATTCAAAGTGCTATTCCCATGCTGTCCATTTTCATGTTGTTAAACTGTATTTTATCAAACAAATCCCCCAACGGGAGCATTTGTCATTGTTTCCCCTTCCTCCCAAAGAGGTCAAAGGATCATAGAGACATCTTTCATAGTCTGAGAGATTCTGCGTCCTGCTCAAGGACACTCAAGTGATAAACATGGGGCCTTGACTCCAGAACATTTGGTTGAACAAAGGCATCTTCTAATAAATACATCACTGAGTGTGTGATGAAAAGCTGTCTAAATCGTGCTCAAGCTGTGTCTACTGAAAAATATCTCTCATAAGTATTAAGGTCAAAAGTGAAAGGGCCAGTTCACCCAATAATGAAAGAACACATATTTTTCATCCTATGGCACTATTTTGCAGTCTGTTTTGGAGTTATCGGCTCTAGAATATCAAATATAATGGAACTACAGTAGATGGCACCTGGCTAGTGGTGCTCATACGCCAAATAATTACATTTGAAAACTCAACATAAATGTTTCTCTCTCTAGAAAAAAAAATAAACAGCCTGGTTACTCAATATAATCCACAGACCTTGTTGTGAGCAGTTTCATCCTGGTTACTCAATATAATCCACAGACCTTGTTGTGAGCAGTTTCATGTAGGAACTATTTTCTTCCGACCAACCTACGTCTGCCAACCGCATCACTACACAGATGGACGTGTGCATCTAACCATATACAAGAGACTTATGACAGCACAAGATGTCATCAGCCGAGCCGTAACATGAGCTAGATCTGTGGTGCTAGCTGAGTATCAGTGCACGGTGAGAGGGTTGGCAGGTATAGTTTGGGAGAGAGCAAATAGTCTCTACATGAAAGTGCTCACAAAAAGGTCTGTGGATTATCTTTAGTCACCAGGTCATCATTTCTTTAAAAAAAAAAAAAAAAGACATTGCTCTTGATTTTTTTTGGGGTGCTTGAGCAGCCAGTTCCACTATATTAACAAGCAGGCAGACATTTTTATAGCCAATATGTCCAACACTTGGCAACTCACACCAAAACAATCTAGACTGATAAATAGCACTACAGGTAAGAAGAAAACTATGTATTGGATGTATTTGGGGTGAACTTTAGGTGTTGCTTTGGAATGTTGGGCCTCAGTCTACTAAAAACTAAAGACTGTATTCTGTACTTTCCAATACTGAAAATATATTGCCGGTCCAGTATTTCTCTTCAGAGCAATTGGAAATAACATAAGCAATTAGGAAGACTCATCGACCAAGTCTGTGCAGCATCACTTGCAGGGGTAGATATACTGTATTCCTCATAGAGCAAGCTGCTAATGTATTTCATTCTCTCTCTGATTAATAATAGTAAAGAAAGCATAATTATACGATTTCATGACTGGCTCACATGGACACACTCGAGCACAAAACAACTAAACCACTAACTGGACATCACTGCAAGAAAGACATGTAGGGCACCCTGCACGGCACGTGAGAGAAAAAGAAGAGTGATATTGCAAGTTTAATGGTGCGGAACATGTATGTAGTCTTGTAACAATTCCACAGTAATGGGGATACTGTAAAAGAGTCCATTAGCAGTTGGATATCAGTGCTTTTTTTATGTCATTAAACAAGCTCATAAGCATCTAGTCAAAAACGTAAGCAGCATCAAGGCATCTGATTGATGAGCACACTGAGGCTGTCAATTAGCACCTTCCCCTGTGCCCATGAATATGCAATCAATGCAATCGGCAAGTATGGATCAAATGTCGCCTGAGGCTCATTCATACTGCATTCTAGTGAATGTATAAAAGAAAAACTTGACAACATATAACACATGACAGAGCTCAAGGACATCAAAGCGTCGAATCAAAGCATTTGCGCTTTTTTCAATGGTGTTTCATGCTCTACAGTTCTCCTTTTCTCTGTTTTTTTCTCTCTTCTTTTAGTCACGTGATGGTAAGAGACCAAAAGGACATGAATAGATTTCCATAAAGGAAAATACAGCTTTTTTTGTGTGTGTTCAAGGAGAAAAAGGTCATAACTACAAGCTTAGTTTCAAATCAGCCAATAATTAGACTGCTAATAAAAAATGCACTGTCAATACAACAATTGCTCCCCCCCCCCCGACTCATGTTGACAGTTAAGCAGCATCAGCCTCTGGGCTTGTGTCACACCTCAAAGAGGTACCATATTTGCCACCGGGCCTCATAGATCCTCTGGAGAAAAGCCATTTGTGCATTTTCAACATTCATCTAATCCAATATTAAGTTTCTTGAAAAGAAATGAAAACAACAATCTATAGGGAAGACAGACCGTGCTCTGACTTCTTCAACATTTCTGAATCAAACAGTGGTGGGTCTTGCATCTGTGTTGAAATGGTACAATATGATACTATGGGGAAGAACTTTTTGGCTTTGTCCACTTTCAGCTGAGGTCAAAGGTTAAGTGTCTGTGTAAAACAGAACCTCTGGACCTGGTAGAAATTCATTGTCTCGCTCTTTGACAGGTACCGCTAGTGTCGGACAGTCTCCCTGCTCACTACGCTGTCTTAGATAGCACATGAATTATGAAAATTCCTGGTACAAGCAAAAGTAGAAGGGATGGAAATAGTCCCATCACACTTGAAGCTTTCTGTCTCGTTATGAAGTGTGAGATAAAAATGAAATCAGAAGCTCAAATTTCACCGCTGACATGGAAATGAGACAATTGTCAATGTCAGGTTGTCACGCTGAATGCTGAAGCATTACCATTGCCACTGAACGGAGCTACTTTCCGGCGTGGAACGATTTTGTTGCTGATCCTTTTAGCGCACAATTGACCAAACACCCAAACATCAAAGCAGACGTTTCACAGGGGGAGTCCCAACCTCACTTGATCTCACCCTTTGCTCATTTTACATGTCAAGAAAGTGGCCTAAAGCAAAGTAAAAAAAAAAAAAAAAAAAAAAAAAGAATCTCTATCAGATACACATGAAGTTTGGCAGTCACAGCGCACCAAACCACACCCCACTTTGGCTCTCTAATGAAGATTAAATCCATAACAGTTACAGTATTTTCAAATCCTCCCTGACCCTGCTCTGTCACAGGAAGGATAACCATAATTCAAACTCTCCCCTCCCTTCATCAGCACCACTAGCTCATCCCGCCAGCTCTTTGGACTGTCGTCAGCACTCCATCCTGTGGACGCCTGCCAGTAGCCCCTCCGTCCGATCAATAGGCACCGGCGGCTAGCTTTCCCCCCTTTGCTCTCACTCTCCCTCACCCCGTCTTTCTCTCCTTCTCTCAGCTACCACAGTATAAGGACTGTTCTGTTCTGCCGGCGCAGCATAGTGATTAGGCATTAGGCCTGCGCTGCTGTGTGAATTAGCTTAATCTGTGTCCGCAATGAAGGACGAGGCTTTTCATGCCCACTGGAGACATTGACTGGACATAAAAGAAGCTAATCTTTAGGAAATTTAGAGAAGGGTTGGAGTGTGTGTACATGTGTGTGTGTGTGTGTGTGTGTGTGTGTGTGTGTGTGTGTGAGGGAGATTGCACAAGAATTGTTGAGACAGTTCCCACAGTGATAGGTCTTTTGTAATGCTGCTTATCCTTCAACAATATAAAAAAAAAATATCGGAAGTTCTTGAAGATGTCTGGCTTGTGGGTAAGGGGAGTTTAAAGTACTGGAAAAGTGGATAACATGCTGGTTGAAACAGACTGAGCAGTGGAGAGAAAAATCTATATCCCCATAGATATTCCTGCACCAGAGGTCAGTTTGAGGAGAATTAGAGGGGATTGCGTTCTCCTTGTTACATGGCTGCTTACCTGGCCATGAGGGAATCTGCCTCACCTGCGAATCTCAACCCCAAAGTTTTATAGTTTTGCAGCAACACAGACCAAAAAAGACAAAGGATTTCATGTGATACAGACCTGAGCATACACTAATACCTTTTCCGTTTCTGTGTAGCCTCTGCTGTCCATCATGCACCTGCCCAATGCTGACATGCACTAGGCTGAGCATGTACCCACACCATGCCTAACAGCAGCAACCTCCCTCCTCCCCTTCCTCCACTTCTCCTCCAGATCATCTGCTGGATATATTGTACGCCCTTGACAAACTGCCAGTGCACAATCCCCCTCCTGCAAATGTCTATTGATCAAAGCACAAGTACGGCTGTGGGAAACGTACCCCTACTCTTATCCTTGTATCACCTCCCATGCTTCAGCACCTTACAGACAAAAGGTAATTCCAAAGAACTTCATGGGTATCTGTGCACAATCAGATTCATAATTCTGCACTACAATACCTGAGGCTCCTTTTCGGCCCACTAATTAATCATATGGGCTGTACCATAAACACATGTTCACTCATTTTGAAGCAACAACTTAACTTCTGGTTGTGAACTGACTTGGCAAAACAAATGAATCATCACTTGACGAGGAGTAGCAGCCATACCCATTTTGTTTGCAATGTGCTTTTCACACCTTTTGAGCACTTTTACGCACAGCCAATGGTAAATTTGGGTCAGCAGTCAGCTGGAGCCAAATATCTGGTGTGTGTTGGGTGATCTGAGCTCAGTCGGACGCTCGTTTCTGAGAGAAGCTTCGCAGTAAGCTTGTTATCAAAAAGCAGGGCATCGTTGTTTCCCCAAATCCCCCACAGTGCATGAGCAGATCTCCTGCGCATCTCTAAATTGCAAATACACTCTTTGGGATGCTAACAGACTAAAAACACAGGCGTTTGAAGACTTGTCACCTTCTCCCTTTCTGCCCGACCATGTGAAGTCTACAGCATGGGCGAAATAACGCGATGACTTACCGAAATGAGATCCTGGCCACTGTCGGCGTCCGACTTCCCCCTCGTTTCCCTTCTTGCCCCTCGGTCCGCCTCTCTTTCAAGTCAATCCGCAGTGTGCTCAGATCAGATCACAACGGAGCGGTGCGCCTTTTCGCTGCGTCCTGCGTCCAGAGTTGCCGGGGATGGAGCGACCATTTGCCGGGATCCTGGGCCGGGGGTGCGAGGCTGAGGCATCCGCAGGGGAGGAGGAAGAGAAGGATGTGGAAGAGGCGAGGCGCTGGGTACGAAAGCGAGAAAGAAAGAAAGAAAGAAAGAGAGTGAGAGGAGAGCAGCAAAGCACTGCAGCGACGGGGAGGCAACACCGCCGGAGAGGAGGCAGACAGCAGCTCTCTGTCTCTGTCTCGCTCTCGCACTCACTCACGCACGAGGGCGTGCACGCGCTGTATGGTCATACAAGAATATGGAGCGCCATCTTCAGGTGGTGCGTGGAAGGACAAGGGTGGGAGTTGTCCCATACATTTAATGTGTGTTTCATGTGCATGTTTGCATTGTTGTTTCTGTGCTTTTTTTTCTCACAGACCGTTGGGGAGTGGAGCACGTGCACCCTTACTGTGATTGATTTATTCCCCAATTCTGCAGACTACCACGTGCTGTGTGTATGTCATGGAAGTATCTTTTAGGTCATCCATGGCACTGTAATAGTAGTTACTATACACATTATATTTTTGTGGGGTTTTTTTTAGTTACTTATGTTACCATACAGATTTTTATATTACAGGATACTGTGAATATTTTGGCAGGAATTGAATTATTTGTATTCAAGTGCAAATTTTGTTTTTATTATTACTGTATTTCTATATTTTATTCTTTTAACATACTTTGTGCTGGTACTCATTTCTACTTTATATTATTATCTGCGCTTGGCATCAGAGTGACTGTAACAAACCACAATTTCCCCCTGGGATCAATAAAGTATTTCTGATTATGAGTCCGATAACTCCATATTGTTATTTTGGACTCACATTAAATCTGTATTGTCACATGGAGAAATTATTATTTTATCAGTGCTAGCACTTGAACTTTTATTTAAATATTTTCATGTGTACCTTTAAGTTGCTATTTTATGTCCCATTGGCCTCAAGTAAAACCAAAATTAGTTCCTACTTGCTATTGTTTGCGGGGACAGGTGAGAGTGTAACAGACTTAAATTGATGTGCTAGAGTTAAGTGAACAGAGAAGCTGGACGTCTGCTTTCTTGCTTTTTTGGTGTCACTAAAAGAAGATTAAAATGAAAAATTGTAGCTTGCTTACTACTTACACGCCAGAAGGACTGGAGAACGCTACCAAACAAGAAAGAGGGATTACCAATTAGTCCCTTGCAAAAACCCCCCATTTCCACATGCACCAACAGCAACACTTATTTATTACTTTTGGCCTACCCAAACCTTAACCATGACAGTAATCACTCCTTAACCCCAACATTCCACATATTTTTAGGACATATATTTTTTTCTTATTTTTACCCATAACCCAAACTGTGTTATAATCTTATAATTTATTTTGGTTAACCTTATAAGGATGTGACCCCCCACCAAATGGGAGATGTGTTCTCATGTGACTATATGTATGCTTTTTGCTCTCAGCAGCAACGCCACCCATGTTGTTATACACCCCCATCCCCCTCTGCACACACATATACACACTCCATGGCAACCAGATCCCCACCGGGTTATGATGATGATAATATCAGCTGACCTGCACTCCATCATCTCTCCAGCACCCTATCCCCCACACTCACACACACACACACACACACACCTGGTTTCCCAAGGTCAAGAACTGCTGAGTGTTTGAGATATGTGGCTATATCATATGTTCTGCACAGTCAGTTCTTCAGGCTCCAGTAGACTAAGGATTTCTTTCTTTCTTAATTCAATTTGGTCTCTCTCTGCACGCATTAAAACATCTTCATTATGTTGAAATATGGCCATTGTGCACACAGTGTCTCGTCTGTCGCCTTTTTTTCAATCTGGCTGTCCCAAGATAATCTTGTCCTCTCTTCTTTAATCATTTTTTTCTCTCACATTTTACACTTTCTCTTCAATTCTTAACAAAAGATGTCATTTGTAAAGAATAGTGCTGTTTTTTGTGACATTAAGTGACCTTTCTTGGTCTGAAATGCTTGTTTAATTGTAATATTTATGAAGATATCTCAATATAAATATGTTATGGGTGTCATTATGTATGTGTAGCACCATTAAAAGTGAGCCAAATAAGTGCTTTTCTTTCGTTAAGTATAATCAGTGTAATTAAAAAAGATAATATGTGGGAATATATTTGTGTTCATCTACGTCTGTTTGTTTATTTTTCATAATCTGCAAAGCAGAAATTGTATATTTACAACCCAAATGAGTTTGTTGTGTTGGATAAGATGTTATGATAGTGCTGGAATAGAAAAAATGCTGCAGAGGTGTAGAAAAGAAACCATAATGATGAGCTGTGGGACGCTGTGTAAGCAAGCAGAAACTGGGTCTTTAGTGTACATATTTGTACAGACTGGAAATGGATTGAGAGAAAGACGCAATAAATATGAAAGTGAAAGTGAGAGTTAAGCACAATATTAGCACTTTGCCATGCATGACCTATCAACAAGTGTGCCACACATAATCAGATGACTGAGATAACAGAGGTTAAGCATCTGTTTTGCAGAGTCGCAGAAATAATGCTATATACATTCTTTGTTTTGCAATTCAGGTGTAAATGTGTTCTTATTTCTGGCTTGGCATGCCATATACCATGCTTTTTGTTTGTTTGTTTGTTTGTTTCAAACCACAACAAAAGAAAAAAAGAAAAGAAAAAGTTTTGAAACAGCTATTTGTAATAGAGAGCATGGTTGGTGATGTAACTGCACAGTCAGAGAAAATGGCCAACTAATGTCAAAATGTTAACTAGAAGAGAAAATAATATTATTACTAGTTGTGAAAATGGCTCTCAACCATAACATAACTGAATAATGTTACTAGGTTTCTTAGTAGCTTTGTAATCCATTCAAAATACAGATATCCTCAGTTTGTGTCTATTAAGAATGATAAGCAGAATACATTCAAGGGGCCACAGAGCAAAGCACTGTAACCCCCAAATGCTCTAGGTGGTTTGTTGTTATGTTCGGTGACCAGCAGATAACACTGTGGTTGTACTGAGCAGCTTCCAAGCATGGCTGGATTACTGAACGAGTCTACCGGGCACAGGCCCAGGGGCCCAAAGAGTCAGGGGGATTCCTGGCCTTCACCTGCAAAATGTCACTCAAATAAACATGTATCTAACAGGAAGAGACTAGAAATGACCACAAGGAGACACAAAAAGATCACAAAGAGATGCAAAGGATCTGCAAAGAGACACAAAATAACCAAAACAAAAGAAGACAAATTACCTCAGAAACACAAATTGTTTAAATGTGTCTTCAAAGAGACACAAAACAATGAAAAAAGACAAAGAATGACATCAAAGAGACACAAAACGACTAAGAAAGGAACAAAATTACCTCAGAGACACAAAATTACCAAAGAAAGACACAAAACAAGCAACAACAAAAAAGAGACACAAAATAACCTCAAAGACAAAAAAATGACCATAACAAGACAGAACATTACCTTAAAGGATCACAAAACAAACAGTAGGACCATCTCAAAGAGACAAAAAAGACACAAAATTGCCTCAAAAAGACACAAAACCACAAAAGGAGACAAAACCAAAATGCCTGTGTGACTTGTGTGACTTTTGTATATCTGTGCCCAAGGGCCTACTTTCTGACAGCCCGCTCATGCTTCCAAGTATGAAAAGTGTGTGTTTATTTTTCAAGACAAATTGACCATAATTTCTAATATGATCATCAGGCAATTTTACCCACTTCAGTACAAGCAGCCATAGTCTATAACTTTGTCAGCAGTACTCTGGCTATGGATGGACTGCATAAATCCCAAAACCCAAAGTCAAAAATTGACTGCAGGTGAATATCATTAATTATCACCATTTATCTGTCTGTTTGTCTCATTCTTTAAAAGCAGCAGGTTTTTGCAGTCTGCTATCAATGGCTGTTTGAATCATTTCCTTTTTTTGTTTTGTTTTCCTGCATTAATGTCATAATGGAATTGTTTGTGTTCATTGTTTTCATCCTGCACATATGGACATATTTCACTTGATTATTCCATCATCCCACATTGTAATAGCACTGAATAGCATTACAGCCAAAAGGGACTTTGAAAGATACATACTAAAATCTCTTCCATATTGCAAATGAACTGAGTTTGTTCTTTTTCATATCATTGCCTGCTGTTTAGCAGCCTGTTTTCAGACTGGGAGCTGACATAACTTGATTAAAGCCAAGGGGGGAAATAAAGGTAAAAATGGGGATTTTGAGTTTTATCTGATAAACCTATAATATAACTATATATTATATAACTTCTGTGATAACTGGTTTCATAAATTTCCTAAAATAAAAGTACCTTTTTTAATTTTCTACTCTGTATTGTGTTTCTTGTGTTTCTTTCTTCCACTCTCTACACATGTATGTAGGTGTATGCACATGCATGTTTGAAGGGTAACCACTAGATGGCGCCACTAAGTTAAGATACAAGTTATTAAAACCAGTTGATAAAACCAGTCTGATTTAAGGACATCTACATTAAGGTTCTGTTTATTTTTTTAAATAAATTAATTTCAAAAATTATTTTTATGTATTTTCTATAACAACTTTATTTCTGTCCATTTTGGGCTTAGAAGTGGATAACTTAGCTCCTGGTAAAAACCCTCAACGCTAGACGCCACTAAATATACTGAAATCTTACATACCGCTTCTTTAAAAGATGCCACTTCAATTTATCCTGTTTGTGTGTTATTGTTTACTTCACAATCTGCAATGTGCATGTAGTGTATCCACAACTTAGTCTATAAGTAGACCCTACAAATATTTGTCCCAGGCTGTGATAAATTTTATCCCTTGAGATGTTTTACATAAAGATTTTTATCATTATGTTTCCACTTTTGGGCTGCCCAATTGTGCAGTCACTTTATTGGCATGCATGTGATGGTAACTTTTAAAACCCTGCACTAAATACAGTGGAAACTTGTCACCATGGACACAATGGTCATTGTACATTGTACATTGTTCATTGTGCATATGACAATAAACACTTTGAATCTTGAATCTTGAATGGTCAAAGCATCAAAATGGAAAAACATGAAATGGAAAAAAAATAAACAGCTACATAGCCATTCTCCATAGAGGTTTTTAGGTCAAGTCCTCTTGTTGGTGCAAATCATTAGTTAAAGCAATGTTTTGTTTCCTTGTTTTTGGAATGTGTTTTACCCATGACTTGGATTAGTTTTGGAAAAACAGAAATGCATGACCTTGACCCAGTGAAACCTGAGCAAACTGGCTTAATTTCTTTCACAAACATGGGAAGATGGCAGTGAGCAACAAAATAAATGACTCAAAAATAAACATGAAATTTGTATAAAAAACAAGAAAATTAGCTGAAAAAAGATGAAGAAAAAAAGAAGGCAAGCAAGACTTGGAAAAAGTGTTTTAAAAACTTTAATAATTCAGTGACATGATTTTAAATATATAATTATGATAATTATAAAGTTATTTCCCTAGCTTTTTTTCTTTTCTTTTCTTTTTGACATTTTTTCCTAGCTAAAAACATCAAAAAACTAAATCTACTAATTTGTTGCACTTTGTGAATCATTTCCTACCAAGTTGCTCATTGCTTTTGTATCCATGTTTTTAAAAAGATATCGCACCAATTCTTGTCCAAGGCATCAAAAGAAGAAAGGTGATGTTGCATCAGTTTTCAAAGGGTTAAACTTGCATCTGAGGCCACACTTCATTTACAACAGGTTTGTGAAAACAGACAATTTATTATTCTTTTATTTACAGAACTTGGCAAAAGTTAGGTGGACTGTCAGGTACAGAGTATGTTTTATACAGCTAGAACATGACATGAAAGACTACCTTAAAAGAGATTCATATATCAAAAAATACAGAGTTTAAATAGAAAACTTAAATGCAGTTTGTTTTTGGCATTGAGGAAAATGTATCTCATAACTCTTTATGAAAACATATTGAGTAGCAGATGAGCGCACAGAGGGCGTTCACTGCCAATCCCCCATTGGAGACTGGAAGAACGGAGCCCCACAGGTGGATGCTGGCTGTGGTGGAGGTGAGCAAACAAAAAATGCATTCAGCACAGTGAAGAAGTGAAGCCAAAGCAGCAAAGGAGCTAGAGCAGCAGCATCAGAAAGCAGCATCATTAGAGTGAAGAGCGGAGAGAGCAGGTAAACACAAGGGTGCATATGAGCCGCCTAATTAGGCAGGAGTTTCCTTAAGTGGGAAACGTATCAGCTTCTGCCAGGATTTTCTGCGTGAGTATCTCACACGCTTTATTTAAGGAGCGTGAAACACCAAACTGCAAGGAATAGCACAGTGGATACTTTTACAGTAAACTGTCAGGGTAAGAGATATGAACCACAAAGCCCAAAGTATGTAGGCACCAGAAATGTGCTGACAAAATAATATAACACTCATCCCAAAATTATTGGCATTAATAAGCTAATATATAAGCATCCACTATTCTGGGATGAATTTTAGTTAGATTTTGGCAGATTTCCTTCCTTTCAGCAATTAGAGCAGAGGCCTCGTTATGGGGTTGAAGTAAGACTGATTACTCAGGGCCCCATGGAACGAGAGCTGTCCAAAAGCCTGTAATGAAAACATTGCTTTTGTTTGCATTTTTTTCTAAATAATAACTGCCAAAAGTAAATGGTTGAATAAATCAGTGAAAAGACCAAACTTTGTGCTTAAAAAAACAGAAGCTCTCTGGAGCCCCTCATACCCCTTTAAGCTATAAAATGGTTTAGTCCACCCCTGCTCTAGGATTCATCTGTAAAGCCTGATACCCACTGCACAAAAAAACCCCACACATTTCAAAGAGAGACTAAATAAGTATGAGATATGTAAAAAAAATAGAAACTATTGAAAAGTTTTCAAAGACCTCTGTTCCTACTGCTGTCTACTGTTTACCTGCTCAACAGTTTGTCCATGACATTGCACTGACATACCAACAAAAAAAAGCCAACAGATAGGCAGACTCGTGCACTGAAGTGGTGTGTTTACTGGCAGTAGGAATGAAGTCAATCGCCTATATTTATATTGGCGACTGACTCGAAGGGGTTGCACATCTGTAACCAAACAAGGGAAACTGGAGTTCTGAAAAAAATAAAGACAGAAAAAAAGAAAAGACAGGGAAAGAAAGCAAAGTGACTTTATAAAAAAAAGAGAAAGAAAGGGGAAGGGTGGGGTGCCCACTGAGACAGCTTATGCATAGGGCACAGAATTTGGTGCTATGCCCCTACCCTAGAGAAGAGCATCAGTGAGGTCTGCCATAAAGTTGGTGATCTAATTCACCCCAAATTAACATTTTTGTGCAGATCAATCAAGTTCTTCAACATCGAAATGTGAAGCTCATGTCTTTATAGATCTAGCTTTGTCCAGCTTGTCCCGACAAAAACAAAAGTAAAGGATAGTCTAGAGATTGCTGCAAAAAAAAGTTGGTAGTGCACTACTTGCAAAAACATCTGATGCTGTAGCATGTTTCTCACATACATTTGGCCATATGGTAAATAGGTGTTGGATGTGTGGAAGTACACCAACCATATATAAACAACTTGTTGTGTATAAAAGAAGAAAGCCAAACCTCCTGTCACACATTCATGAAAGAAGCACTATACAGCAAGCACTGTAATTACACAGGCAAGCCTCACAAATGCAGTTTAAATTTAATGTACTCCGACATAATCTGTAACATCATGGTCCTAAAGTTAAAAATAACAGGTAGGGGAGACCAGGGTCTTTTTTCAAACTTTTACATATTCTACATTCTTACATATTTCTTTGGTATAATCGATGTTAGAATATAAGCAACAAATGAAAGGTTAAGGTCTGTTTTCTAAATAAGGTGATTTGCAATTAGAGTTATGTTATGCATACAGGTAACCGGTCCTGTAACAGAGTCGTTTTGGCATAAATAATGGTGTTGGTTGGCAAACTGTTAAAATGCTAGAGTAACAAAAAATGAAGCAACCATTAATAACAATTTGAACACTGAATTCAAGAAAGAGACATGAACATTTAATAGAATATGTGCCCATTTTTAAAAGCAAACAGCACTTTTAAGCAGTTCATCTGGAGGACTGCCTAATTATTTTTGACATCGACCTTTCAAAATAATAATTGACAAAAGTATAAACAGTGTTTTTTATCTTTCAATATAGTTATGCTAACCAACCAAAAATCAGTGTGCCAACTAACATGTAACAACTTTGTGATAAAATTTTGTTAGTCAGCTGCTATCATTCATCAGATCAAATGTTCAAATCTTAGATTAAAATGTAGCTGATGCAATTTTCTAAAAACTGGAAGTGCCATACTTCCAATAAGTCTGTCTTGCAGTTTTACACCCTTAGTCCACAGACCACATTTTAAAAAACTTTTGACAGTAAAAAACTAAAAGCTTTAACACAATAGATAAGTTCAGGTCAAGAAAGCACACATTTATGTTTCAGTGACCTTCAAAGGACCAGAAAAGAGCTTTGTGCCAACCATCCCTGGCCTCCCCTCCTGCCTGTGAGCTCTTTTCTGTTATTCCACAGAGAAGAAATAGGGACTTTTAAATTCCTGTTTTTTTATTTCCTTTTTTAACTCACACCCCAACCGTTTGTTAAAACTTTACCATTCATAAAATGTGTTGCAACTCCATTTACGGGAAACAGTCCCAGCAATGAAGTCAAGAATCTGAAGCAACTATGTATTCCGGTATGTGTTTCAAAGTCACACCCTTGTGTCTGTATGGGGCAGTAAAAGGCTGCACTGAGCATGTGAGTGTGTGCACAAAACTAGCATTGGCTACAAACACAAAAATTTAACAAATACTATATTTCATCTTTCCCCACCTTGTCTGACAGTCAATTTGTAATCTGCTGACAAGAAACTAATTCTATACTTCATCAATAGCTGTCACTAGAGAAAGAAAAAAAAAGCTCACGAGGTGATCAATAACACTTTATAGCACTTACAATAGGTGGCAGAAGACACTAAATACAATAATGTGCAACAATTTACATAATTTAAAACTGACTATATAAATTTCCTGAAATGATCAAATAGGATGATGTCCAGTAAGCATGTGGCCTTATTAAACATTGAATAATAAGACGGATGTTATGACCAGCTAACAAAGAAGGAAGACAGGCAAATTTAGCAACAATAAAGTGATATCTATTGAAGAAAATAACAGTAATAAATGCAGAAAGAAACTTACAGTCAGGATGTTTTCTTCCTATGATAAAGTACAGGCAATAAGGGGTGAACATTTATTTGAAGCTAGTTATTTTATTGCTGTTATTTTAATCTTAATACCTCAGTGGGAATGATTCAGAACTTTGAAAATATACAAAATGAAAATTTATTTTACCTGTACCTGTGACTGTATGGTCATTGTGATGGACTGGCTCTCTCAAGGAAGGTTGATATTTTGATGGCCTGAAGTGATCGGAAAACTAGCGACCGCCTGAACAGTCGGAAAAAGAGATTCATCATAGTCAGCATGTTGCAGTACATATGCTTTTCAGTAAATGAGCTGAAACGAGCCAAACACCAGTGCAGGCATTTAATGATCCAAGACAGAATATTAAACACAAACAGACAAGTTTCCTGCCAGCATTTTGATATGTTCAGCATCTGTCATCGACAGCTCCCTCACCACTGATGTCCTTTTGAAAAACACTAACCAGGTCCTATCACCCTCTTAAACCACAGGCCTTAAACAAAACCAGACACAATCTTCAATCAATTAAACTCAGTTGGAGCATGATCACTCTCCTGCTTACAGTAAAACATGGCCATGAGCTACAATACAATCTGAGTGTGTTGAGCACTTCTTTTGTCTTTTGTTTTCCTTGTTGCTTTGTCTTTGTCTTTGGCTTGGTTTCTATTATTGTCTTTAAAGCATTTCGTGAAATAGAAAAATCACATATTAATAAGTGATTTTTATTAAAATACTGCAGCAATAAAGTATTAGGGGCTGCTTAAATTCATTTTTTAGGTTTTATTAACTTCTTGAAACCTGAGCAAACTGGCATGAATTCTTTCAAAAACATAGGAAGAAGAACAAATGACCCCAAATATTTGCAATAAATAAATAAATAGTACATGAAAATCACCTAAAAAACACAAAACAAAAAAGGAAATGACCAAATACAGGTTTGTAAAAATAATAACAATTCTGTGAAATGATTTTAAATATATACTTATGATCATTCTAAGTATTGTTTTTCAGACATTTCCCCCTAGCTTTTTCAAAATCAGTTTTCAAAATCTACTAGACTCCTGTAATAACTTGCCAAATTGCCCATTGGCTTTTTTCCCGCATGTTTTTAAAAGAAAGCAAACTAAAGGTTCAAAGGTTTAAATACCGTGAAGGCGTCTGAATGCAGCATAAGGAAATGATGTTGATCCAGGTATCAGAGTGTTTAAAGTTCAGCTTGATCAGTCATTTGTTTGACCTGAGTCAAACTACAGTTTCATACAATAATGCATGCACTATGTATTCAACAACCTAGAAATACTTGTTCCTGTCAAAACACTGCAGTCCTCACTCATCTCAGTCCATGGTACCAAACAATAATGATTTGTAGTGTTTTATGCACTTGTTCTTAAAATTAATATGCATCCTCAACATTACAGAAGGATACTAAACAGCAACAGATGAAACACAGGGAGAGTCTGCATCAGCACGCAGACAATAACCACAAAGTGAAAGAAATGTAACAATTAAAATGCCTCGTGTTCTGCGTCTAAAGACAGCGCCACATAGTTTGGAAGTGAATCACAACGCACCATGAAACAAAAGGTATCTTGCTTTGGCATCTATGTGTTTGATTGTGGTTGTAGTGGTTAACCTGGTCATGCTCTGGGTCCCATTATGCGAAGCTTCCACGGTCATAGTCTGATGGACGTCTTTTTAATTACTTTGGGCTCCAACACTGAAACACACTGAAACACACACACACACACACACACACACACACACACACACACACACACACACACACACACACACACACACACACACACACACACACACACACACACAGACAGATAGACAGAGAGAGAGAGACACATGTTAATATGTTTAACTGAGTGCACATTTTTAAACAAGACAGCAGAACACCAATAATCCTGTGTATAAACCAATATTTTGTAATGTTGCTTGGCTACCGTCTAAGATTGATTTAAGGATACAGGAAGTAGAACTTTTGCCAAGTACAGCTACAGTCAAAAAGTACACACACACACAACATGACTGTGCAAGTAATTCAGCCTCTTTTCAGCATGCATCCCCCAAACTCTGGTTACCAAGCACACTCAACCGACATCCCAAACATTTACTTTCTGCCCTTATGCACATTGAAAACGTGTACAGCAGTAGTGATAAGGTTTGAAACTTACAGAGCAGTTACTGTTGAAAAAAAATGAAACTAAGACGGCAAAACCAAGAAATGTAGATAGACTTTAGCTGTCAACAATCGTGAAATATTTCAGTACATGAAGTGATTTATTTGCACAGCAGCTATTCACACTATTCAGGAAATGCAACAAGGAAGTGAGGTTCACACGTGTGATTTTTAAGTTGCCAGGTGACAGGGATTGCTGGTAATCTTCTAATAACTTGTACTGTTTTTATTAACCTGATATGATAAGTTCATGGCCCCGATATCAAGTTCTGCTTTCCTCGAGGGTTGGAAATCACCAGAAGTCCCATGATCAAAATGATATTTAAGTCATAATATGACATTACTGCGATTTTAAATGTGTTGCAAAATGCAGGGAAGGTGATTAAAAAATTATAACCCCTAAAAAAATCCTTTTCAACATCTATTTTATTGTATATGGTAAAGTTTTCAGTCTGTTCATCTTAAAACTAACATTTTTTTATTGCAGCAGATTGTTTCTTGTGGACTGAAAAAGCTATAGATTTGCTGTTATGTTGTTATGTTGTTAGGGTTGTTATACACGGAGCTTGTTATTCAGATTTGAGTTATACATTGCTACTTTGTCAAGAAATAGGAAGACAAAAAGTTCTCACAGTTCAGCAAACAAACATAAATATTATAAATTATGGCAACACGTGCATGTACCTGGAGAGGAGTCTCATGAAAATAAATTAATACAATAAAATAAAAACTTGTTTTTATGAGTTTTTGTCCAAATTTATAGTGAAATCAGTACAGCACCATATCACTTTGGTAATCTAAAATAGCTAATTACAAGAGCCCATTTACTCAAAAAGCTGCCTTCCTTTACGTAGTGTTTTGCTGTTATTTTTTTTCTATCAAGTACACTTTTCAGTAAGCAAGTTATCTGAGCCAAGAGCATAATTATTATCATTATTTATTCATTTATTTATTTTTGCAACCAAAATATTGCAGCAAGTGAACCTTTTTTCTATCCATAGCCCATCAGCAATTGCTCCAAATACAATGGGTCTAATGGTAAGCCAATATTCAAGATGGCTCTTTGTATAAATCCCTTTCCAGTATGACAGTCCCAAAAATTGTATGCATGATCTTTGACCTGTTTACATTCAACGTCTATTTGTTATATTAATAATTTAAATAATGAAAAAAGGATACTTGCCACAGTGTATTGATACAATAATGCCACACAAAAATATCGTAATGCTATCATATACTATCATTTTTTCCCAAACCCCTATTGGCACCTGTCAAGATTAAAGATGATGCACTTTTTACAGGCATCAGAAAATGTGTCAGCCACAAATTAAAACCTCACCAAACTGGCAATATGGAGTAATTGCTTTCATCTTTTTATTCTTCTTGGCCATGCAGATATTGAATTTGTTTGGTGGAATAAGTAAGTTATAGTCAAACAGCTGCAAAATGTACAGTATAGGTCTGTACTGAGTAGTCTGAAACTTAGAAGCTTCATTCATAATGCCGACATTTGAATTATGAGGCAACATTTTAATGCTGCGTGGGCTTTTTCTTTGCATGTCTATTCATTTAGTTAAACCCCAGTATTTAGCCACATTATTATTAGTATTACACTATTTGTAGAATGAGATTTCACTGGTGGCTGTGTAGACTGTCTCCATCTTGTGTGATCCAAACATTTCAAGTAACTCCAGAGTATTTTTTAAGTCCAAAGTCAACATTTTTTTAAAACAAAGACAGATATTTATCACATCCAAATTGCACAACATGGCTTTAGTAAATGAAATATTCTGCTTCACTCCATATTCGTTGGAATTTAGCCTTTCCAAAATTTTTCACTGCAGACAAAAAACTGTTTGTACTTCCTCATGCTGCACACAAAAAAGGGGGTGAGGCAATCTAACAGCACCACTATCTAACCACAATAACAAGAAATGTTGGCTCTACCACTATAACAGTAAAAAGATTGACTCACTTAATTCGATTAATCACTTTTATTAGAATTAAGGATTTTTTTTATTTTATGTGGTGATGACCTCATGAAAAACATTCAAAGCTTCATTAAATCTTAGCTTCATTAAAAAGTTAGTCTTGATCGATGTTAGAAAAGCTTTTTGATATCATACTGAATTTGTTATCTTATCATTTCTACTTACCATGTTTTCTCTTGATCAAAAAAATCACTTTTTATTTCACTAAATGCACGATTGCACTTGCTGCTTGCCTGTACACATAGGCTTAACTGCAACGACAATTACTGGCAGACGTTTATTGAAGCATTTATTGCTTTAGCTTTAGAGTTGTTATGCTCATATGTGCATAGGTATGGCACTCGACTGGCAGAGAAAAAATACTTAATTGTTACAAAAGGACAAACTAAAGACTAAAAGTGACTGAACTTTTATAGAGTTGCATCTAAATATTGACACAATTTACCTTAAGAAATACTGTACGTTACTGCATATTTTCTTATCAAAATGTATTGACAAACTGGTTTTTATTTAAAAGGTGGTGAAATGTCTGGGAAATCAGACTCATTTAAAGAGGTATCCTAAATCCAGTTATGTTTATGTGAAGTAGAAGTTTATTTCCCTTGAAATTCCCAGCAGTAAAATTCAGTGCTAGGCTTTTTTTTTTTTTTTTATATTACAATATTAAAATTTTAATATTACAAGACTGTGAAAACATATGCCATTGTATCATATTTACAACTACACCTTATTAAATTACAAATACTGTCATTAATTTATCCAGAACTTCCTAAATTCATTGACCTGATACATTTTGGAGAAATTTGATGTACAACACAAATACATCTTTTCCATTATCCTAAAACCAGTTTTGTTCTGACTCCCACACCTAATTTTGAACCCATCAGAGCATTTAAATCAAAAATAAATTGGTTCAAATCCCAAAGAGTTGGTTATCAGTGGGCATGTCATATTCTACAGGTTGGAAAAAGATAAATATAAGACAAATATCTGAAATAATACAACAACAACCTTGCAGGTAATCAGTGTAATCCAGAGTTTTGCTACTACTGTTTACTTCCATTGTGCATTTGCAACACTTAAGTTAATGAAAAATCCTTCAATGCTTCTATTCAAAAATGGTAGAAACACAGGTCGATCTGCTAGATAGCGCCATGCTTCAACATGACAAAACCAGTTCATGAAGCAGAGATAATTTGATGGAAAAAAGATAAAAGAGAAGTAGTGGGTGGTGAGAATGAATGAATGAATGAATGAATGAATGAAATAACATTTTCAATGACTGAATGGCAGGTCTACAAAGCTGAGCTTGTGTGACCAAAGGATTACACCCAAAACTTTTTTTGTGTTTACCTGCCACTGTGGCTGGTGGACATCAAAATCTACCAGCCACTCAACAGATTAACATTGGCTTTTGGGGCAGGTGAGTAAAGCAAATCCAGCCACCACCTGTATATTTTTAGCAGCATTTGGCTGGTGCTAATTTCCAACCTTGATTCCACCTCAGATGAGCCCAAAGGTGCGAGGGAAGACTTACATTCCCACCTGAATTGAGCAAGACACTGAATGCAAGTGCTTAACATGCTGAAATAGTGCGTTTAAATGAATGAAAAGTTCCATTAACCACTCAATCAGCATATGGAGGCATGCTCTGCTGCTATGAGTCCATATAGGCTAGAAAAACTGTGTTAAAAGTGTGTCTCACTGCCTCACAAGAAACAATGTTGTCAGAAAAGATTGCTAAAATAACGTTTAACGTTTAACGTTACGTTTCCAAGTTAATTCACTTTACAGTAAGTGAAACCTCTGCCGGCGAGGACGGAAGTAAAATCACATGCTGCGGTTACGGAGTTGCATTACGCAGGATCTGGGAAAGAACTGTAGTCCCTGCATGCGCTCGGAAGCCAGTTGAAACCGCGGGAACACCGAGAGGACCACTGCGTTTGTTTTGACTATAAAAACCAGACAAACTGAGCAGTAATGAAGACCAACGATAGAGTGCCACTTGCTATCTTTAAAGTTAGTCTGCGGTGAACATGAGTGAAGAATGACCAATGGTAAGTGGAGAACGCTTACTGTGTTAAGTGGAATGAGGTGGTGACGCACTGAATTAAACTTAACATTAAACGCACTAAATTATTGCGGAGTTAAAGCCGAAGTCAGCTCAGTGTACGTGCGGGGATGATGAAGCACGCATGTTAAGCGTGTGTCATGTAAAGTAGCGTGCTGAAGCGTTTTCGAAACTTACCAGGAGCCGACTGCACTTGCATCCGTCCACTTGCCTTCTCCGCCGAGCGACTGACTGCTTCGTTGCCTGCTGCTTAATTCAAGGGTTTTTTCCAAACGGGGAAATCCGTGTGAATAACTTCCCTCTGTCAGTCAGAAGGAAACTGAAAGGTTTGGGATTTACGGGAATTAACACCTGGTTTACAGGAATTGTTAGACTGATAGGATTGCTCCACATTTCACGCATTTCAGTGTTTACGTGCAGCATAGATATTCTGAGCTCATATTCATGTAAAAGTAGGCCACTTATATGCTAAAATGTAAAAATATTACTTAAAAAGTTATGCATTCAACATTTTACTCGGGTAAGATGTCTTTTTTTTAGAAGTTATTATTATGGCCCCTTTCAGAGTTATATTATGGCATTTTAATTGGTGATGCATTCACATGTAATCTTCAATGTGTGGCTGTTTCCTTTATACACTGTAGGGTAGTTTTATCTAGCTGTTTATTAAAATCTGATAATTATATGTTTAATGTGTCCAATGTCCATCTGCAAAGTTTTTATGATATTAACCGTTTGAAATATGAACAAATTGGCTTGATTTCTGTTAGGAAATATGGGAAGAAGGCAATGAGCAATTTAAGAAAAAATGAGGGGGAAAACCGTATAAAGTGCAAAAAAATAACCTGAAATTCAGCACAATAACATCAAACCCCCAAAAAGGGAAAGATTAAAAAAAAAAAAGTTCGAATTCTGTAAAATTGAGTACATATAATCATGATGACTAGAATTTTAGTTTTCTGGAATATTTTCCCTATCTTTTTTGCTCCCTAAATCTACTAATTTCTCACCTGTTGCTCATTGCCTTTTCCCATGTTTTTAAAGGAAAGTGCACTAATTTGCTTGAGGTTTAAAGGTTTGCACACTTGTTAAAGGCATCTAAATACAGGACAATAAAGGTGACAGTGATCCAAGTTTCAAAGGGTTAATTTTGTTTTTTAAAAAAGTGGAGGAAAAAGTACAATATTAGCATCAAAAAGCATTGTTGCATAAAAATACTATATTAAAATACATCTGTACTTATACTGTACTGTCCATCACTGGATGCACATGTATGAGGCATTATAACATTCCTATGGACTGTTCTTACTCCAACAATGTTGAAATGATAGTAGCAGCAATGGTTCGTCCTGATGGGATATATGGACAGCATTTTTCAACGTTTTTCAAAATGATGTGCAAGATCACTTTATCTTTGACAAAATGAAAAATATTCTTTCTTTCCCTTTAGCTGCCATACAGGCTAATATTACAATAGAAATATCAGCAATCTCAGCAATAGTTAGAGACTTAGTCTGCTTTGATCATGCAGCTATGTGAGGAAAGGAATAAAGCTGTGCTAAAATGAATGGCTATTTAGGGCCAAGTGTCTCTGGGGTTATTTACATGAAAAAGGTTAAAACTGTATTGCTTACAAACATGCTTTTAACTGAGCTCTCTGTCTCCCTCTCTCTCTGTGTGTCTCACACTGTGTGCATAAACTCTCAGCCTCTTCTTTGCATCAGTCTCCTTGCTCTCCTGCTTCTACCTCTACCTCTAGCTCTGTCCTGTGACACGGAGCTTTCCAAAGAACTGAAAGAAAACATGGAAATCATACTTACTGATCTTGGCAACACAGTAAGTAAAACATCAATTTTATTTAATTATATATTTATTTTACAATGCTGCAAACAAGGGCAATAGACCTTTATTGTCACTAGGCATGACCCAAGCATTACAGCCAGGAAATGACAATGCAAGGGAGCAATCCCATCTAATGTAGAAGGGGCACACAGCATTGTACAGTCAAAGATTGACTGTACAACATGAATTACAGTGATAAATTGAACTCAGGTAACAGCCATAACCCTTCACTGATTTCCCATTATGAAATCCAATCACTAAGGAGGAGATGGAGATACGGTAAAGAGAAGCAGACAAGTTAGAGCAGCAATTCTCAGTGAAAAGGGATTATGCAAAAGCGGCTGCAACTTTATATTAGGTATTAGATATAAATGATTTATCCTCTGTACAATCAAACTGAACTTTCCTCCCTTTCCTCCCCTTTCATTTAAAAAAAATAGTATTATTATAAGGGAATCAGTTACGCAGACCACCATTCAAGAGAACTGAAGCAAAACAAGGAATTGAGCTGATTTAAACATGTTTCATCAGAAAAGGAAACACTTACAGTACAGGGTGAAAGATGATGATTACAGAACAGCTGCCAGCTCACACGTCCTGTCCGTGTCATTAACTGTATCAGTGGTTGTTGGAAATTGTCAAAAGTTCAGACAGTTGCTGAAAAAATACAGTGTCATCAACTAAATGTAGATGACATAATTGTGCTCAAGAAGAGTAATTTGTTGCTTTGCAAACCTGGCTGAGGTCTTGATGGCATCAGTACTGTTTTAAATACATGCTACAAGGCAGATTTATTTGTCATTTTTTAAACATAGTTTAAAAAACAAAATTGAAATTAGTCAGTTAATGAATAAAATTCTGATCTTGATTAAATGATCAACCATAAAGGGTTTCTTTGTATGTGCTGTACTTTGGAATAAGTATAGGGAACCCTTCCCACTGGGCACAACTTGCAGGTTTGAGTTTACATCATAAATATGGCGTGTAACAATTATTGATAATAAAAGACCTACCACCATCAAATTATCTAAAAATGACATAAGAACATTTCCTCAAACTTAATTAACAGTGGCTTGCTTTGATACTAGTTAGGGATGCACAATAATATCAGTTTGTCATCGGTATCGGCCAAACATGCTGATTTCTGCCAATATGCCAATTTTTTATATATTTTTTTATTGACAAAGTGAACATGTAAAAAACATCAATCATAGGTGGGGTAGTTTCTTTCTCTTTTTTTGCACAGCAAATGAGTAAAGAGTCTGCATAATGTAATGTTTTTTCCATTACAGAAGATACGTGATGATAACTAAAATTGTGTGGGAGAAATAAGTGGATAAATTGTTATCGCCATTGGTTATCAGCCACATTAGTTGGTATATATTGCATATCAGATAGACAAAAAAATCCAAAATCATGCTTCCCTAAAACTAGCTGCTGTCTTCTATAAAATCTTCATTTGTATGACTAATATTTCTGATGTTTTCATTCTTTCAAGAATAAAAGTATCACATCCATGCTGCAAAACTCAACCTGCACAACACTGACACAAAAGCTACCACACTGCATGCATGATAATAAGGTAAGTTATAATTGCTCTAAAGTTATTTGCAAAACATAAATTAAATTTAGTGATTTGCTTGGTGTATAAATAAATAATGTGCTGTGAGTGCTTGAAATACTATCAAATATACACCAAGTGACCATAAAAACAGAGACCTGTCCCTTGTCTTCATCTACATACACAGCCATATGCGACAGCATTTAACAACAACAACTTTTTTACACATAGACAGATTAGTGAAAGTCATGGAAGGAGCTATTCCAAAAGGCCGGCTGTTACAGTTCAGTTTATGTTGACCAGACCACCAGAAAACCAGATATCAATCTTATTTTACACCTTTGTGGTAAGTTAACTCAAAGGAAGCCCCTCTAGCCAGGAGCTCCCACACATTATTTGGTTAAGTGCGTGAAGAACTGTTTTTTGCACTGTCAGCTGTCGTATAACCCTCATAGTGGATAGCAGCTGTTATCCAGGGCAAAGGTGGTTGACTGCTCCTGAACATGGGTCTTGATTTTTGTGGCCACTGAAGGTGTACACCGTATGACTTGAATGCTGACCCATATATATCTACTCTGCAGGATGTTGTGAAAACCTTACACGAACAAACGTGCATGATAAAGAAAATAAACATCCGTTTAAACATCACCGAGACACATCATGTGGTCAGGTATATCCTGAACTCATTACATTGCTTATGTAAAAACACGGTAAGTCTAAGTATATTCTTTTGTTGAAATTCTAAAAATGCAAATGTTCTTAGAATAAATGTAGTGTTTTGTCATGAAACACAGCAATGTGACCATCTTAAGTAAGTTATTCTTTCAGTCTCTCCGATGTTGGCTCATTTAACTGACAGGACAGTGGAATGTTGGCAGACTGAAGTGTTTCGTTTTGCCGCATAGAAGGTGACTCATTGAGAGGTTACAGCCTGTTGGCTGTGCGAGTTTACCCAAACATGAACCTATTTGTAACAGTAGTTTACTCAGTGCCAGGCAGAGACAAGCTAAAGGAGAAAATTAGTGATAGTCACATTGAAAGCTACTTTATGTCACTAATCTCAACAACTGTGAGTAGTGTTAGAATGTTTGGAAGCACAGATTAGAAAAGGACAAAGTAATTTGGGTGCTTTTGAATCACACTGAAATCGCAGCCCAGTTGTTCAAAAAATGTAATCTGGACCAGAATCATGCAGTTTTGGAAATCCAATGTTTTCCTATCCAGGATCAGCTAATCCATCTTACTTTTCTGCCAGTTTTTTGATTGGTTTACCTATTATATGGGACAACCCTGATGCAGTCACTCAGTTTTAAAGATTACAAACACGGATAACCACTGCTTGCAATGGGACTACATATCAGTGTAGGCAGTCTGCCAAAAGACATGCTGCAGTTACCACTTATTGCCATCAGTGATGCCAAAGAGACTAAAATTAAGATCTTTGATATTGTGCATTTAAGTTATTTGTTTGTTTAATATTTACAGCTATTTGGAGGACATTTTATCATTTATTACTGTACTGAAAGGCTTAAAGCAACTGTGCAAAATATGAATAAATGATTATATTTATATGGCCCATTGTAAAGTTTTATGATTATTTATTCCTAAAATGGATTATTGCTATGTTTGACCTCATATTTAGTCGCTACAAGTGCCATAGCAAAGTTCAGTTAACCTTCGTTTTAGTCAGTTTGTCTGGTGCAGGTGGTCAGCGCGTTTTCTTTTTTTCAGGGACATGTCGTGCACGTTACAAACAGAACATAGCTGCAGCTATACATAATTTTTGGATCAAAGGTATTTAAAAAAAGTTTTGAACAAAACATACTTGGTGTGACTGGATTACATGATCTAATCCAATTTCAGAATCCTTTTTTTTTTTTTGAACAACCCATTTTCATGATTTTATCCAATCCGACAAGCAAAATCAGATCAGATTACTCAGTAAGTACAAACGAAGTTGGCACGAGGTCTCCAATGGCTGTAAAAATCCAACAAAAATTATTTAAGGTTATAATTTGAAAGATCTCAGTTTTGTTCCATTTTGCGGCACCTTCCTACACTGTTGTTTGCAGTCACATTTAGAGCGCTGGTTATCTGGACTTTGTAATCTTTAAAAGTTTGCATTTGGATGATTTTATCAGAATTCAGAAGTGACTGTTTACAAATTAATTTGTATCTGTTTGCCCAGTTACATATAGTACAGATAAACAAGTTGGAGTCTAATGAGTATTTTGCTTTATTGTGGGGAACCACACCCTCTTTACCCCTGAATCAATGTTTAGTCACTCTGTTCTTAATCTTGATGAGTGGTGGATCACAATCAAATTCTTCAGACTCTAAAGTCTGAGTCATACAGCAGAGCAAAGCCAGAGCCTCAGGCCTCACCAGACCAAACCAGTACAAGTTTAAAATATTGGCTCACACTGTAACATGGTTGTTTTTGAACTCTTTTAAGGCTGCGGCTTGCGTTTAAACAAACATATTGTACTTTGATCAAGCCCCATACACGGCGGAAGCAGGACAGTATTCTGTGATTACAGTCATGGTTTTCAGAGGTCAGACTTTTGGTCTCAGACTGTGGAGTGAGCCTTGTTTCACTATATACTCATAAACAGAATAACACTAATAAGCATATTGTGTTTCTGTGTTGGCTTTTATCAACTAGACGGGAAAACTGAAGATGGTTACAAGACAAAAAAGAGATGAGCATGGAAAAAGACAGAGGTGGACTAACAGACTTTGCAAAACTGAGGCAATCCTCTCCGCCATGACCACATGCATCCAGAAGACTATCAGTGACCCGGGACCAAGCCCAAGCTCCTAGTGAAGCCAAAAAACTTGCACGTCCTGCTTGTTTTTCTTTGCTACACAGTCTTCTGTTTGATTGTGCAAGAGGAAGCTTCTACTTCATTTAAGCTATCCTGTCAAATACATGTATATATCTCTTGCAGCGGTTTTGTATGAATGACTACTGACTCTTCAGATAAGTTACACAAGCTACACAGACAGAAGCTATTAAGCCAACTGGAAAGTTCCAAGGCCGTCCAACATCATGGACTCTCGCACACTGCCCCTTAGGGCCAACTGCGCACTGCATACACCACCCACGACCATGTAGAATGCCTTACAGACTCAGCAAAGGGTACACAATGCCCAGCAACAAGAAGCTCTTAGTTGGCTAAAGGGGTAGGGAAACTATGAGATTTAAAGCTGGAAAAATAAGCAGTTTTTTTTTACAATTAGATTGTAAAGAATATGTTATAACGTACTTGCATTTAGCAATGACAGCTCAAGCATGAGCAGGAAATATTAAGGTGCTCAAACAGTTTTGCTTTCACTTTGGATTCAAATGACTAGCCCTGGCACATCTCTGTTATCTTGATTATCTAAAGCTCCTCTGTTATTTTTTTGTCTGGGGAGTTGTTTAAGGCTGTGTCAAGGCAATGGTATGCTCCTTAAAATGACATTATGTTGATTAATCATTGAGTGTGACTGATATTTTAAAAGCTCATTCTTCCACAGATGGCTGGGCTCAGTTCACACACACCTAACAGTGTTCTGGGATACAGCTTTCCTGTCACATTCAGTTGGTGCTTTGATTAATGGTGCCTGCTGCATTTTTTGTTTGGGTTTTTTTTTCTGTCTAAAAGTCCCATCAGGACTGTACTGTAGTTTGGGGAGCAAAATTGCTCAACTGCCACATCTGTTGTTTTACATTATTTTTGAATAGACCATTGGTTGCTTTGTGTGCCAGAAATGCAGAAAATAAAAAACTGGAATTACCACCTCACAGTTGTAAACATTGTAAAAGTAGCAGACTTGTATGAAGCCATGACCGTAGACAACACTTTATATATAAATGTTGATGCAAAGAAGCTACAAATTCTAAAATGTGGATGCTTCACACTGACACACACACACACACACAGCTTTACACACAGCAAACAGAATATGATGACATTTAGCACAGTTTCAAGATGGACATTCAAAATTAATGTCACCAATTCAGTGTCTGACCAAATGTCTTATCTTCTGTTCCTGAGTTATGACGCTTAATAATGGCGGCGGAACATAAAAATGTCACAGTGAAGATGTTTATGTGAAATTTTCTCATGATTGGCATATGAACTGTTGAACTATGGTCAAAACATGTTTTTTTTTAGGTCACAGTGACCTTTGACCATCAAAATCCAATCAGTTCATTATTGAGTGGATACTTGTGTCAAATTTGAGAAAATTCCCTCAAGGCGTTCTTGAGATATTTCATTCACAAGAAAGACAGGGAACATAAGGTCACAGGGACCTTGACCATTGACCACCAAATTCAAATCGGTTCACTGTTGAGACCGAGTGAAAATTTGTGCCAAATTTGAGGAAATTCCGTAATGTTGTTCTGGAGATGCCGTGCTCATGAGAACGGGACGGACAACCCAAAAACATAATGCCTCAGGGCACAGCTATCACCAGCATGGAAGCGCAATTAAAAATAAGAGCATAAGCATGCAGCCTTCAACCCAGCAGCTATTTCGTCTGGGACCATACATAATGCATTATCGTGCAGCTAATTTCTGTATGTAAAATGTTGCAACTAATATTGTATATGACCCATAACACATGTATTCCAAATATATTTATATTGAAAACAAAGTAAAGGCTACGTGTTACTTTACTTTTATCACCTTAAATCACCTAAAACATTTCAACACTAATGTTGTGTACTTCCTCCTCTCTTCAAATGACACTCACAACTCCATCACAGCTGTCTTCATAGAAATTTATTAATGGTGGATATACATGCCATCGAGTGCACAACCGTATCCAGGCTAACAGCTGTCGCAATAAATTACTGAAATTTGCAACACATGCCTGACTTCTAAAAGGACTTGAAGTTCATATCATAGTTCTTATCATACTAATCGCTGTTTAAAATTGTGGCAATTAATGAACATTAACTATGTACCTCAAGTAGAGGCCTTTCCCTCTATAGTGTCCCAGCTGTAAATGAACTTTGTGGGGTCATAACTAGTGTCCGTTAAATGAACCTAGAGAGATCAACCATACCCGTACAGAGCATTTAAATTGTCTGTAGTGTTACCGTATTTTTGACTGTTAAATATCTTAAATGCACTGAATACTGATTAAATAGAAACACTGTCGAGGAAAAAGCAATTGCAACACATCCAGGTGCATTTAGGTTTCATACAAATCCAAAGAAAAGCACATTTTAATTCGGTAGAGTATTAACAAAAAAGATGCAGTAATTGTTCATTTCAGTAAAATAAAAGGGAATAAGAAAATAAATAATTACATCGTATAAAATAAGGGTGAATAAAAGGGTCTGAGCAAATGCTACATTTGTTTATAAAATCCCAGGCCTATGGTGGTAACATTAAGTTAGCTGGATCTTTGCCTGTAAAGTGACCTTAAAGGGAGCACTGACCTTTAACAGCGAGTTCATTTTTGGACTGGTCCCTGTCAAAACAAGGGGATATCTTTCCAAAATTACAACACTCTTCTTTTAGAAAACCACATTGTTTTCTTCAGTAGTCAATCATATTGCACTTCAATAGGAACATATTCGGTTTGTGAGGAAGCAGAGGCAAACAGGATTTAGGAATGGATTTCAGATCACGGTTGACTGGGGATTGAGATTATGGGGCAATCACTCCCACCTTCAGTGAGTCATCCAACTCTTGTCATTTACCTCCTTGTTCACATTTTTACAACCCACCTCTTCACTTTTATCTACTCTGTTTCACATCTCTTCTCTACTCTCGTGTAAGGATGCACCAATAGCTTCTACCTTACCCTACAGGAAGCTAAACTCTTTGATATCATCCAGCATCAATAAAATTAGGTTGTTATTATAATTCAGACTCAGACCACATTACTTATGAGTCCTATGACCAAAAAAAAGTTTAATTGGAAATCTTTTTTCCTCTAATTCCAAATTCTAAAACCCTCTATGGTCTCTATTTTCACGGCAATAACATTTGCGTCTACAAAGGAGGGTGACTGCTGGTTCACGCACCATATCAGTTCACTACTGAGATCCATCAGCCTCCAGTCTTAGTAATCATAGTAAATGTTACTATAGATAATGGTTGGAATATTTATATTGTGAAAAAAGAAGAATGTATGCTACTCAGATATCGATACTCTACAGCAGGACTTTAAAACGTGATAATAGCGGACTGGACCAGCAAATTGCAAAAAGACTAAACAGCAACTATTAAATAAAATACAGCATCATGGTATTGTCTGCTGATTACACCACTTTACTGCCGTGAAATTAGACCCCAAGTGTAAAATGCAGATGGATTAGCTTTTGGCGAAACTCTGTTGCTAGTTTGAGTACCGGTGCATCCCCAATATGTCCTTCTCCCTCATCTGACCTGCCTTAGATACACATCCTCCTGACCCCACACTCGCAGCAGAACTTGGCGGACTCAACGGGGTACTTGGTCCCACATGCATGACAGAACTTGCTCTTCATCCCACCATTGCCGACATCATTACCGCCATCGACGTCATTTCTAGGAAATTCAACAAAGATGACCAACCACCCATGGTTAGAAATTAAGTACATTCAGCTCTTTAGTATTTTAGTGCAGGGTTGGTGATACTGTGGATCACAGATGATTAAGGGTTTCAATAATGTAGGGATTTTAACATACTCTAGGGCCCTATTCAGTAACCGAATGAGAAACACATTAATGAATGGTAACCAATGAGACTGTATGCAATACACTTCCAGACCACAAGAGGTCAGGATAATTTAGCAAGACTGTATGGTGACAGTATTATGCATTTACTCATTACTTCTCTTACTACCCTTTTTGATTAAAAATGTTAGAGAACAGGCTCACCTAGATATGTAGGTGTCTACTTTCTTCTTGTTGAGTGCTGTTCCAGATTGAGTGTTCCTCACAGAACCATAGCTCATGGCTCGGGGCTTAATTCCCACACTGAGAGGAAAAACATCAGAGGAGAAAGGCCGTTATGTGTAAAATGTAAACCAATCGTGCTAGCAAAGACAGATGGCAGTTAAAAATGGCAATTAACAGGTTCGAAATTTACATTTGCGCAGCCAATGACCTAATATACACAGAAGTAAACTTTTTGCTTAATGACAGGATTCATTTAGAAAGGTATAGTGTTAATAATATTTTCAAATCAATGCACTTGTCAACAACAGAAAAAAAGTAGCTGCCAATGAATATAAGCATTAAATGGTGTAAGGATGCTTCATCAATATGGAATGTTCTAATGATGTATGGTATTAGTATACCAAGTAAAGTATTACTTTAAAATGTAATTATTAAATCATAATTGAGCTTGTGACTTAAGAAATGTAAACTTTGCTCAATATCATGCATTTGCAGCAAAGTGCTTCAAACTCAAATAGATGATCTACTCTGCCCAGTAAAAGATAAAAGTACTCCATAGCCATTAATATATTATAAAATAAGTGAAGAACAATGTATTACAGTGTGGTGGTGTTGTTTGTGTGTGTGTATATGTGTGTGTGTGTGTGAGAGAGAGCACTGACCCTGATGGAGGGCTTGTGAGGCCTGAGGGATTGCTCCTCACTGAACCTGCAGAGGGGACCTTACTAGATGGGATCCCTGGAGCAAAAGAGAAAAGAAAACAAATCAAAGACTTACACATGGACATTTGCAATTATCTTTGCCAAACCTGAGTCATTTAAAAAAAAAAATCAAAGATACACAGAACTGGCAGGCGTGCACACAACAACTTGTGATGCAATATAAGAGCATTTGTGCCCTTACCAGTGGGCTGTCCGAGGCCTGACCTCTGGGGTAAACGAGAGGAGGCTGACGGGATGGTTGACACAGCAGGAGAGTTGGCCTTCTTTATGGAAGCAGGAGGCTTGCACTGAGACAGAAACAGAGAGAGAGAGATAGAGAGGGAGCGAGGCAATGCGAAATAAATGAGTACATACATTAACAGAAATCATTAACCATGGAGTTAATGGAATGCAAAGCATTACCATATTTACTGTACTTGGAGACATGGGGGTTGGACAAGTAGGTCATGTATCACTATACTGTGGTCTCCTAGACCATACTGTAGATGTAACCATAAATCGGGTGTGCTTGGAGGTTGTTATGTAGTGTGCCACCTTCAAATATGCAAATATGTGTGATTATTTGGCTTTGCAAACAGGCAACAAAATGTGTTAAACTGTTGTGATGAAGAAAATTTACCTCACCATGGCACACTGGGAAATCTCAGTGACATAATGATCAATGGCCACGGTTTTCTCATTATGAGAGAAAAAGCAGAGCTCTTAAACCAAAATGGTTAGGAAGCCCTGCTGTTTTTATTGGCCTCCAAATTAACTCCCCAGCGTGCCATAGCTGTTGCTAAGTGACTAGTAATTCCACGCCTGCTGCAAAGTGGGTGTCTCACCACGGTAATAACGGATGAGGAATTATTATGAATTCTCAAACAACTCTTCTTAATTAGAAAGAATTGGCAATAGCATAGCATTGAGATTTGCCTGGCTGAGTGTTTGGGCGGAGTGTAGCTATCTACACACTCCTTTCATTATAAATACAAAGCTGTACTCATAATTAGAAGAAAGCTGTAGGCAACAACTCGCCTGTGTGTGCATGCACTCAGTGTATCACAACTGTTTTTGTTATGCTACAAATGTTGCATGTTTAATTGATCTATGATTGATCAGACTGACAATGGGATGTTAATGTTGTATGTTATAAACAAAGACTGTAAATAAAAATGGACAACATGTCTCCACTTCCTACTTCCACCCACTGTACAAAAATTAAGCTAAAATATCCGGATATGTCATCTTGTGCTGGTGACAAACCAAATTTAGTGGAGGGGGCAGGGTTTATGACCTATACTGCAGCCAGCCACCGGCAACTGAGATGTTTTGTTTTTACTTTGTTCTTGGGGAGCTGTCATGTCATCCATCTGTATATACAGTCTACGGTTATATACAGACACCATCCAAATTTAGAAAACTCAACTTCAGTCATCTCAAGTAAAATGATTTTTTCCAAATTAAAACACACAATGTCTATTCGTTTGTATACAGTCAGCAGTGCAGTGTCTGCATATGTGTACCTGTGTGCGACCAGGAGGCTTTTTGGCATCCCCAGACTTGCCCTTGGGCATACGAGCAGCCTGCTCCTGGCAGAACTTGATGTGTCTGTCAGCTGCACCCTCATTGAACCTCCGCTGACAGTAAGGGCACTGGATATAGTCTAGAGATTAAACAGGTGGCGAGAAATATACCTGTTATTGTGTAAAACAGCATATAACAGCAACAGGGGCAGTTGCATTTTCATTTAGGATTCCATATTCAAAGGCAAATGCATTTACAGCCAATATTTAGAGTCTGTCCGTAATGTTTTGAGTTTGAGGTTCATGACCCTACATGGAAATCACATCGACACATTATTTTTCTTGCCTCTCAAAACATCATATTAAAGTTAGGTTATGTCAACATCTACAGGTAATAAATTAGTCATTATGTTACATTAAGTGGAAAGATATCCACAAAGGTTACTGTGATAATATAATTTCATTACACAGAACACAATTCCATGACTTTTCCATGTTTTCCATGACTGTGGGAACCCTGAATTATTAAATAATTATTAATGAATCACGAGCCCTGGTAGTCAGTTGTTTTTTTCTCAACAATTTCAAACAGTTAACAGTTACAGTAAAAGTTTTTACTGTCATTCTTCAGTTTCTTGCTTAATTTGACTCTTCGGTGTTACCTGGGTCATAAGTAGGAGGAGGAGGTGGGGGTAAGGGCCCCCCATCCTTCATGACCTGAGTGAGGGCCTTGGCGGCTCGGATGGTAGCGATGAAGTCCTCATGTTTTTTGCGCCAGTTGGATGGCTTCTTAGGGGGTTCTGCCTGGAGGCGACATAGATGAGATCCACTATTACACCAGCCTGCCGTTTAGTTTTATTTAATTACCACAACCTTAGATCGCTGTTGCTGCTATCATGATAAACTACATCAACTGTGGTGACACAGTATGTGCTGACTTATGAAATGTTACTGAGACACCAGGAAGTAATCTGTAATGTTCTCATGACCAAAACTTGATGATTATATTCTTATTTATCTCTCTGATGCCTTTCTATAATTCAAGTTGTGGGTTTGCTGAATGCATCTTTCAAATTAAATTAACAACTTTTCTATTTAACCTCGACATGTAAAAATCCTTTGATCTCCATCGTGGCAGTCTTCTAGAGCTGATGATCTGTGACAGAAGTAGTTCGCAGAGCGTCCTCTGAGCTGCTTCTGTGGAAACATGCTAACGCAGCTGACTTCCTACTTCTTCCTTAACAGTTACAGCCTTCAAGCTCATTGCACACGTTTGTCTGACAAACGCGAATGATTTCGAGAGAACTGAAGCAAAGTTTCCTTTATTCCCTCCAACCATTTACTGTTACAGCATGTCCCTCATTTCTCAATACTTTGACTACGTTACTCATTTCTACATAATTTTAAATTCTGACAACTCAATATTTTTGGTTCTGAATAAAGACTTCCAAATTGCCAATGATGTCATACGGAGAAAATTATATTAAATGATTAAATTCCGGAGAAAATTATATTACAACTGTTCTGCCACAAAAGTGAGAATATGGTTATTCCAGTGAGAGAGCAGAGTGAGTGTGCAGCAGTTAGTTGAAGCCAAGAAATTATACATATGTTGCTTTTTTTTTTTTTTTGAATTGACATCTCAACAACGTACAGGTAACAAACTTCGAACTGGGCACAAGGATTAACAAGTGTTGTTTACTCCGAGTGACCTTAAGACTTCATAACAACCTCAATGAAGGTTGTGCCATAAACAAAGAGCTGTAGTTGTAAGGTGAGTTTTCAAAGACAGGTTCAAAAGTATTAGTGCAGCTCAAGAAGGTCAGACTGTCGACAGAGAAATTATTAGAAATGGAAAAACTAATGGGCTACATTTCAATATTGTCAGCTGTAGATTGTGCAAAGGTAAGAAATATAACATAGATTGTGTTTTTTAAACTAATGCCATCCCAAGCATGAGTTGATAGACCTACAAGCTATCTAAACCAATGATTCAAAGCAAAGAAACCAGTATTTGTAAAGCCAGAAACAGTGAGGGAATGCATTTTCGGGCTTCAGCGAATTAAAGTGCCACTAAAACTCATACACAGGAAAAGGGGACAAAACAAAGAAAGAAAAATCAACTTACTTTCCCAGAAGAAGATGAACTTTGTGACTGAAATACAATTGAAAGTGCCCAAATTTATTCAGGCTTAATTTCACATGTTCAAAATACTGTTGTCATTGTGTTTGTATGGTAATTTTCAGAACGGGTTTCCGGGCTGAGATGCACAACATTAAGCAGTATTTTTTTCCCCTATTAAAAGTCAAATCAAACTCTTTAGGAATTCCTGAGTTGGACTCTCCATCCATCTCCTGAGGTGAAGTCTTACCTTTGGTTTCAAGGGTTTGAGCGTGGGAAGGTCTGTGCCCTCAGCTCTCTGTCGACTGGAGTCAAAAACCCTCCTCCTTTTGGCTGATGACTTAAGGCAGATTTTAGCATGCTTCTCCTGTAAAGATGGAACAAAAGAAACACAAAATGAATCGGTTTCAACGTGTTTAGGAGACACTTCACAAATACCTTGCAAAAAAAACTATTTCAAATAAAATCTAGGTACAAACTACAAAATTGTTTGTGTAACATAAATGATACAATAATCTACTCAATGTTGCATCCGGTTTGTTCAAACGTCCTACAGACAAGCACACACCCCTACATAAATACAAACTGCATAATGCATTAATGTAGCCATTGTAAACTAATGAGGCTCAGTGCTTGTGTAAGTGCACACATTTGTGTATTGGCATTACTGGGAAACAATGCAAAATCATATTGAATCATTTGTGTCTTTGATAAAACCCATCCGTCTCATGTTTTGGTCTCATTAACCTTCAGTATATAATAAGACATAATAGTTTTGATAGCAAATACAGTGGGGGTTATAAAATGTGCATCATAATTGTCTTTATGTGCATAAAACTAATAAATAGACAATAACACGTACAATATACTTTCTACAATAAGTCAGTTATATGAAATGGTTTAAGTCGTTCCCATAGTGCATGAGTCTCATTGTTAAAAGTGACACCTTTAAAATAGTTTCAGGTGTACAGTCCAGCATTTGTTTTTCAGCTTTACTCCTTGGTAACAATTCCGTTAAAAGCAACCATTATCTACGATCTGCACAGCTCTACAGCAAGCAGGATTTTGAATCATGTAGTCTTAAATCTTGCAACTTTGCTTTAACAAAAAAGCTTATGTTCTTTGTTTAGACCCTCTCTGTAAAGAGCTCCTCACAGGCCCCCACTGGCTATTTGGATTGTAGCCAACACCACATCTGAACAGCTGATATTTTGTCAGCTGAAAATAACTGGAAAATATTGCAGCCACAGCAACTCCAGCATGTCTTGTGCATCGATACTTAACTCAATAAATTGATCATTTCGGCAAAAAGGTGCATTAAGTTTTAGATGCACCGTATATAGTGCATCATCTTTAAAATGAACCTTCCCTTTCATTGTATTTGATGGAGGTCTGAATTTTAACGGGCAGGTTAATTACATTGTTAGGTCCAGCTTCTTACAACTCTGAACCATCTTCAAAATAAGGCATTTCCTATTACCCAGTGATCTAGAAAAAAATAATTCATGCACCAATTTAACCACGCTAGACTACTATAACTATCTATCTTGGCATGTTTTCAGGCTGCCATCTCCTGTTTACAACTAGTTCAAAACACTATTGCATGGTATTTAACAAAGTCAGAGAAAATACATCACTGTAAATTTCAGGGTCAAAATTCATCTAAATGTATAAAAATCTCTCCATGGTCTCGCCCCTACATATACGTCAGAGCTCCTTACCCTTACAGCAGCACCTGGCCGCTCAGGTCCACCCTCCGGGCATGTTGACTGTGCCCCATTTGAGGAAAAGAAAAGCTGGGGACAGGGCTTTTTCTATAGCAGCTCTAAAATAACCTGCCAGAGGTCATGAGAAAAGGCTGAGTCTGTTGATGCTTATATAATGCACCTTAAGACCAATTTCTGTTATCTGCCTTTTAATTGTATTTGACCCGTTTCTCTATTTTATCATTTCTTGTATTAAAATTTAGTTTAAATTTGTTTTACTTTAATCTTGTTGACTTCATATTTACTCTGATATGTCTGTCTGTGGTAAGCACTTTAGTGCAAGGTCTGTTTTGTTTTTTTAAAGTTCTATATAAATGAAAGACTTGACACTTGAACTTGAAACTATTAAAGACTGTTAAAAATGATCATAGAGTGCTTTTTTTAAAAACAAAAACAAAATTTTTTTTACCAGAACTTTTGGGAAGAAAAATCTTTTACAGGTGTTGCACTGAGTCAGATCCTCAGCAGGAGGAGCTTCGCCATCTGCAAGAAGAAAAAAATGAATTAGGAGATTAACCCTTTGAAACCTGGAGCAACATCACTTTTCTTGTGCTGCTTTCAGATGCTTTTCACAAGTATCTAAACAGTTGAACCCTAAGGATCTGCAGATTTAAAAAGGATTTTTAAAAACTAGGGGATAAAAGAGTAAAGCTAGAGAAAAACAATATTAAGTAACATAGTTACATCATATTACAGTCTGAATATTTTTAAATCAATCTTTTAGCTTTCTTTGTTTCACTAATTTTCGAACAATATTCTTGTACTTGTACTAATTTCTTGCTATTTTTTGGGTCATCTCTCCTTTCATCAGTAGGTTTAACAGAAATGAACCACTGTATAGCCTACTTTGACTACCTGATCAAATGATCAGATATAGAAAAACACTGGATTTGCATTTAATACAAGGCAGTTAAATGCTTACTTCCGCTTATATAAACTCTGGTTGGGGCATTGTTGTTGCCGCTGTGAACCAACCACAATGTCATATATTATTGCCTTGACTAATTCTACTACTAGTTTCCAAATCCTTAAAAAACTAGATGTAACGTTTACATTCAAATACGTCGTTTAAATATTCGTGTCGTCGGTAAAACGGCAGGTACCATTCAAATCCGTTATCAACATTAAACGGTTCCGTGCAGTAGCTTTAATCGTGTGAGGATTCATTAAATAGCACCATGCTAACAGTGGGTAGCTCCTGTGGCTAACGCAGGGATCACACCCATTCAGGGACAGCCAGCAGCTAGCTTCATCTTTGGCCCTGACGTTACCTAGCCTTACTAAGGCTAAATCCCACACAAAAAAGAGGTCGCTAGCAAAAAACGGTCAACTAAAGCATACATGAATCCGCAAATACGAGGGGATATAATAGGCGAGGTTGCGAGCTCGACTTTACCACAAAACGGTTTAAATAAACATCTAGACAGCAATTCTCTCACCTTCAAATTCTTCCATCATTAGGTTATCTCTTGTCTGATGCTGCTGTTGTTATCGACGACCAAAAGTCTCCAGTTAAATGAGAGGAGTCACCGCAGCCCACTTCCGACTTCGTTAAAATACGGAAGACATTGTCCCAAATTGGCAAGATTGTCAACATTGTTTCACAAGAAAAAAACACAACACATATGGAATGGAGCAATATATACATAGGGTCTTTATAAGTCACTGATAGCGTTTTTAAAACTTCACATTTTGCTTAAAAGGTTTCTCTCGAATATACGCAATGTAGTTTGTCTTATATTAAGCGTGTAATATAACGAGGCTTTGCTCATAATATTGTTTCATGTACGTGTCATCTAAATACAATTGTAAATAACCATGTTATGATTTAATAATCAGTTTGTAGGCTCTTGTTATCACGCGACATCACCCAGATTTAACAGACACTGGTTTTTATAGGCTTGGAATTAACTATCTTGACATTACTGATCTTTGGCTTCCAATAGCAACTGGTTTGTCTCTGCCGCTTGACGTGCTAACATCCGAGAATTTCATTGGATGATACTGCACGTACAGCGTGCAGCACATTGAGCAGTGGTAAGGCGAGGCAAGCCAGCCCTTGTTCTCCGGTTCCCATCGTTATTTCTAAATATGGCATTGAAGAAAACCAAGCACTTTGCAATTTTGATATCACACGAGGAGCCTTTCCTCATTCTACTGAAATCTCACAATCCCCAGTGTCTTGTGTATATACACACACACACACACAACACACATATATATATATATATATATATATATATATATATATATATAACTGATATATATATATATATCATGTATATATCAGTTAACATACACAACATACACTTTCTCCACTATACAATACATTACAGTCTGTTAAATAAAGCCTCATTTAAACATGACTGTGATCATAGCTCCCAAACAGTAACACTAGTGTATCCCTTATTGCATTTGTTGGCTCAAACACTTGCCCAGAGCACTCGGAAGTTCCCAGTTTGGCATATTGAGCACATGTGTCATCTGAATGGACTAATTCACAGCCAGATGCTATGAGACCACAGCAAACGTGTTATTGAATGGCTATAGCCTCTGTGCCTTCATCACAACAAGATCAGTGTTCTCACACTGACTGAATCTGTGATCTCTCTCTCTCTCTCTCACACACACACACACACACACACACACACACACACACACACACACAATAACTGCCCTGTTTGTTCATCCGTCATCCGACCTTTTGGGTCTTTGAAAATTGTTAGGGGTTCATCTGAATAAGAACATTCCCAGCCTCCTCTAGACCTCTTGTTTAACATTATTATGCAATTTACTAATAAGAAATTGATTGTTTCTGGCTTTCACGTTGACATATGTAGGCCCATTATATTACCATTGATTGTTTTGTTTTTAAGGACTGTTCATTATAACCTCGAGGGTAAAGGGTGGTGCAAAAAGTTGGTGGCAATTCATGTAATTTTTTACACACGGGGAGGGAGATTTATTTTGGCTTAAGGAGTTACATTCAACTTTAAATTATCATAATTTTGTGTGTATTTTTAACACCCTCAGAACCCCGAAATCCACACGTTGGTCTAAAAAGCATGTTTTCTTAAAAAAAAAAAAAAAATCCAAAATCACAATATTTATCATATCCAGGAACTGTGCAGTATGGTTGTTTATGGTGGAGGGAGGGTTATAGACCTTAGAAAAATAAAGTCACTCCCTAACCACCCTCCTAGTCTGATACATAAAGTACAGCTCCTTACCAATAGGTAAAATATGTTAAATTGATGCAAGTATTAATCTTATTAATCATAATTACATAAATACATTTCACCCCGGTCTGCTACACATAGGACTGTACTACAAAAGTGCTTTATTTTGAAATCTTACCCGGAAATAGTTGTTTTCTGCCACTGGTTTGACGTTTGTAAATCCTCTTTCATGAGCGTAACGGGGAACACCGAGTGGCTTTCATGCTGATGTGATTGAACCTGCGAATATAAGGAAGCCCGTTAACGCAAACAGGTACGCTATCAATAACGCTTTTAAAAATAATACCCAATAACAATAACAATGATAATAACAATAACATAAATTAATAATAATAGTAGGAATAGAGCGTGCGTGTCTGGCATCGTAATTTAATGTGTAACGTGAGGGCTGCTTACTGACTGAGCGCTATGGGAGTCTTTGTCATCAGATAAAGACATGGCTGTTGATTTATTATTTGAAAACCGATTGAGCGTGTCGATCTTCCTGTACCATTAATAGCATGTCTTTATGTAGCCTAAAGGTTTTTTCTTTACTGTGGAAACAATGCAATTAGAGGACCAAATTGCGAACGACTATAGGCTACTTGATGCATTGCAGCGCCTCCACTTAGCCCTTAGTAGCTGACAAATGTTGGAAGACATCAGTTATTTAAATCCTTCTCTAATGCAGGGTTTCAGTGGACGAATGGCAGCTCATATAGAGTCATGACAAGGACATTTAATACAGTATTTAACTAATCTGTCATAATCCTATAGTCTAGCCTATAGGATTTAATAGGATGCTATAGTTATAACAGTAAAATACTTTGAAAGTTCTCATTATATTGCATATACTATAGCAAAGAATTGTATTGCTTTTCTAAAGGGTTGTGCAGGAGTACATGTGTGAAAGAGTGTGCTGGGCATCATTCCCAGTTATGATCAGGCCACCTAGAATAACACTGGCATAAGTTTGTGGGACTCCATTCCTGCACTCCCGTCATCACTGTCACTCTCACTGTTAATTTTCTGTTTGGCAGCATAGCAAATCAAATGGTTGCGGAGCCGGAGAAGCCAAGTTTAGTTATTTTTCACTTTTTTTGTCAGTGCAAGAGAGGTCAGAGCACAGTGGCCTGCTGTATTATTTACCAATTTGATTTGGAAACATTTGTTTGGCGTCTATGCTTGATATATTGTTGTTCAGGCCAGCTGAGCTCTGTGGTTACCACTTGGGAGCAAAGCTGTGAGGACAGAAGGAGCATGCCTCTGCAAGGACAGGATACATAATCGCTCAAACACACACATACTCACACACGCACACACGCGCACACATGCACGCACGCGCGCACACACACACACACACACGCACACACACTGCTGAACTGCTTATGTACTGCTTCATGGGTGCAATGGCGTGACTAAATTATGTAAACTGTCAATTAATATTTTATAGAGTGTGAGCATATAGGACACATGAATGTTCTGTCACTTCTAGCTACAAATACAAACATGTACATCCACAATCAGTAACAAATGAACCTAATGAATTAGTCATGATAATAATCAATCAAAATTCAGACTTTGTCAGGAAGCATTAAGCTTGAATCTAAAAATTTGGACATTATGTTATACACACAAATCTAAAATGATTGTTTGCATTATATGCTTAGAGCTGAGTGGACTTTCTCCACTTAGATTTCGGTATAAGCCTTCAACACTGAAGAATATCAATTTATTTGCAAAAGATCTTGTCACATGAAGTCTGTATCTTGCAGATCTTTATGCATAAATCAGCAATACAGACCATTTGCCTCTGAGATGATATTTTAATTCTCTGTTTTTATGCTGAAAAGCAGTCACCCTGTCTCTCCCGCTTCTACATGTTGGGACTGACAATTGTACAGACAACATCTGTTGGGTCTTGCCCGTCTTGACACCATTTTGAGAATGACAGCTGAGTGGGAGCAGGCTCAGATGATGACATAGGAGGCATCCAAAAATAGCCACGGTCAATCACAAGCCTGTTCGGCTCTGGAAATAGCCACAAATGGATGTGGGAGCTAAGGTCATTTTTTGAAAATAAGTTAAAAATTCAATATTTAGACTGGAGTAAAAACAGACTATCATTTGAATTACCAGGGGGATATGTAGTCTCAGAAAATATTTTAGTTTGTACTCTTGTAAGTGCATGGATTAAAAATTGATTGGTAAAGTTGAAAAAAAATCTCAGGCTGATGGATTTTAATTAGTGAAAAAAGGGCAGGGAAGCCTGAACCTGCAGCCTCACCCAGACAAATTGATACAGAGTGTTGGAATGTCAACAGAGGGCTTTGACCTAAATCTCTGTGGCAACACAGCTTCAACCAATCATGCTCCATGTTTATTCCGAGTGGGATGACATTTGAATACAGTACTGTCCTCCCTTGTGCCATAATTACCCCTTTAATTGTGTGTTTTTGGTTGCTGTTTTGCATCAGTTAAAGAGCACCCTCATTTGTTGTTTTCATCCCACTGCCCAGTATTCTCTCTGCAGAATTTGTCCCCCGTGTGTCACCGGTGTCGCCTGTGCCCTCGACTGAGATTAAAATAGATTAATCAGGGATTAGGTCATAAAGTAATGGGAGGGAGGGATGTATTGTATGAGTGCATGGGTAACACACTCCATGTCTCCATGTCAACATAAACTGCAGATGCATCCATTGTGCATACTTGCGTACAGCAAACTGCACTAAATTTGAAGCATTATAGTAGTTTTCTTTCAAATGTAGCATGTGCTGATTTGTGTGTCCACGTTTAGCCTACCTGTGCTGCTGTGTGTGCCAGGCCCTGCTATGGTGAGGTGTGTTAGCGATGACGGATGTGGAGGCGACCTATGAGGACTTCATCGCCTCTCGGCGGTCTGGCCGCAGGAACGCCATCCATGATATCCCAGCAGCCCCTGGGGTGGAAGGACCCACTGACCTGTCACAGAGTCTGGCACAGCTCAACATCAACAAGTCAGGTGAGAAACACCTCTGTGGTGATCTGACAGGACAGTAAAGGAAATAGAGGGGTTTATGTAGGAGGTGACTTCAGAGCGAATGAGATGCAGGTGAGGTTGTGGCAGGGAAGGCTTCTGCAGGGTAGATGAGGGAAGTGGAAGCAGGTGTGCAGATGGGTGGAGCAGTCAGGTGACAGGGAAAGGAGGGAAAGTCTGAGAGCATCTGGTGGATGGATGGAAAATGGCAATAAGGGGACATTGGGAATAGAAGAAATTTGGCTATAGAGAGAGAAAAAGAAGCAGAATGATCAGCAATATGCACAAGCGAGACAGACATTGTGACTCATATTTTCATGGGCACTATAAGAAACAATTAAGTAGGGACCAGAGTCACCAACTTGGAATAATACAGTGTAAATCAGAAGAATAATTAACTTACTGTATGTTGTAATTGCATGAGGTTTGTAATGTACTTCAATTGCATCTATTAAAGTATGACGTGTGTGTGGAGTGTACAGTGCAGTGTCATTTTTTAAAACCACCACCAGGGAGTGCCAATCTTCAAGTATCATCATATATGATTTTATTTATAGTGAATCAATAATTTGTATTGTATGAATACAACAATGATTTTATTCACCACCAAGGTAGAAAAAGCACTGTGAAAAATGAAAGTTGGATGTTTGGCCTTGGATGTTTGTTTTAACACTGGTCTTCTCAAGGGGGATCAGTTCTCCATGCTCACCTTGGTTTTTACCAGGGAGCCAAATTACCCACAGAAGCCTTTTCCTCAACGAAACAAATGGACTACACTGAACACTGAACTCAGCAGTTTCACATTACAAATCATTGTTTCTGAAGCTCTTCGGCTCCTCACAGCCCACCATCTGTTTATGTGTGCGCCCCTTTTTTCACTGATAACTTAAGATCCAGATGTTCAGGATGTTTTTCAACCAAGATAAATTATCCACAGAGGTCTCTTCCTCTTCAAAATATACAGACCCGGTGATTTAAAGTTGTAAAAACAACAAATAAAGCAGTTTTATCTTAAAAACTATTGTATTTCTGACACTGTTTGGCCTCTCTTGAAGGAAATGCTTACCAAGGTGGCTGAAAGGAAAATGCCAATGGTCTTATCTAGAGCCATTGTTTGGTTTGTCCATTTCGGGCTACTGTAGAAACATGGCACTGCAACATGGCAGACAGACTCCATGGACGAGGACTCGCTCTTATGTCGATATAAACAGCTCATTCTAAGCACTGATTCTTGTTTCAGGTGATTCTAAACTAAAAAAAACATACTTATCATATTATATTCCATTTCTACCAGTATATCCCCTAATTCCTGCACACTGGTCCTTTAAATGTGACATTACAGCTAGTTTGGAAGCTCAGTGTGCAAGTGTGATGTGGACATTGGGAACATCCAGTGTACATACACTGAGAATGAACTTTATAGTGATGTAGGAGACACCTTATTTCTAGCGCTTCAACTTTTAAAATGAGCAACAATTGCATAGATCTGTCATGACCGCTGTCCATGGTGCTGAATCTGGGGCTGTCCTGGGCGTTCCCAAACTCTTACGCTGGCTGGCAGGGTCCCACTGGTCAAGACTGATAGTTTGTTTTGACTGATCAGACTTGTCATTTGCCTTATCTGCAAAGCACACAATATATACCATGTTGTCCTAGATCCTAGTTGCTGAGTCTTGTAAAAGTTCCCTTAGCCTTTTCTTTGACAATAAGCTCTACCTTGTTAACTTGCTGATTCAACTAAACCCCATTCACATCACTGATTTCAGTAGTACTAACTTATGCTTCTCTCTCTGTCTGTCAGGAGATGAGGGAGAAAACCCAGAGAAAAGCCAGGACTGTCCAGCTAAAGAAGAGGAGACTCAAGCTGAGGGCAGCTAAACTAACATTTGTGAACTCAAATAACCACTTCCTCCCTCCTACCTGATCCCTGACTGCAAGGCCTGCCGCATCCAATGACTGTGAACAGACACAGCAAAATCTTCCTCTGCCACTGTCCCACCATCACCGTCGCTATGGCAACCACAGCTCCCTTCTGCACTTGGGTGTGTTCCAATTTCCTTAAAAGGCCTCCTTTCCTTGCTGCCTTTCCTTTATGGCTGCTGATATGAGATTGGATGTGATGTATGGTGAGCGCAGCGTCACATCAACAACCAAAACCAGCCCTGTTTGACTCTCGGTGGTCCTGAGAGGAAAGGAAATAAGGGAAAAGTGGTCATTCAAGGTTTTTGGAGCAGGCTTAAGTGTTGCCACTCCCTTCCCTCCACGCCTTGAATCAATCACCAGTGATGTGACTGAAAGACTTCCAGGGAACTGAGGACAGTGATCGCATACTTCCTCTTCGTTTGTTTGTTTGTTTATCTACGTCAGGTGTGACGGACTCAATTTGAAAGAAATGTAGGTAAACAATGTTGCAATCTGGCACTTTTAATATTGCATTAATTTTTTTACTCTGTCAACATGATCAAGGCAAAAAGCTAAAGAAAGAGCAACTCTGTTCTATTTCATTGGCTGGCTTCCCTGTTTCTTGCTCTCCTGCACACTGACCCAAAACCTCCCAAATACTCACTAGCCCTCTTTGTGCACACTGCCAGGCCTCACAGATGCTGCCAGTATGCACTAGATAGTGCCCTGAACATCATTTTAGATTCTTTTTTTATATTCACAATATTGTAAAGCTTTTATTCTAGATCTTTACATACACGTGGGGAATTATTGTCTGATATTTAGTAAAGCAACTTGCGTATGATTTCCCCAACTTTGATTTATTATATGAACATTTTGTAACTTTGTATGCAGTTTTGCTGTTAACTGTTCAAATATTCATGGTGAGATATTGCAGTCATTCATGAGGTTGCTAACAGATTTGGAATTAAATTTGGAAATACTCATTAATCATCTCTCTCACAGTCTGTGGCTGGTCTATGGAGAAGTTTTCAGTTTTGTAATATGGGATGGTGATGGTGTAAACTTTTCTATGTACAATAATGTCCATATTATTGTGTCCTGGTAAGATCAACACACTGCAGTTTTGCATATCCCAGTGTGTGACTGTGAATGTGTGTGTGTGTGTGTCAGGATGTGTGTGTTGGATAAAGGTAGATGGTGAGATCAAGAATTTATTTGTTGCTGGGGATGTGAAAAGTTCAACACTGATTGCACTCAAGTACTTTGTGTTATTTGATGTATTACATTAGTTAATTGAGATTAGTGTTGTGACTGGACAGACTACTTTTGAATTTTGCATTTCTTGTTTCTCCCGTCAGTCAACCTTTCATTCTCAGAGAGAACCGCCCCTCCCAATACTATTACTGTAGCTATGACACACTGCCTTTTTTTCTGTTGTGTAAATCAGATATGTACATATGCACTCTGAAAGTTTCTATCTTGACTTTTTTGTGATTATCATCCGAAGATGGTATCACTTGTTTTTCTTGGCTAGTTTTATGAAATTTTAAGAAACTGAATGACTTGTTTGAGGGGAATTTTTACATTGTATTTACAGGACAAGAGAATTACATTGCACTTTGAGTCAGGTAGAGTGTGATTTATTGACCAGTACTGTTGCACTGTAGGTGACCCAGAGCACCCATGATCATGTTGTGTTTTTCATATTGTTCATTCATGAATAATGCCACTGCGTTGACACAGACTTTATTGTATAATGTCCTCAAATTTGATTTTGTTGGTGTGTAAGTTTTGATGTGTAATTAAATCTCATCAGTGAAAAAACGTGATAGAGTCAAGATGAATTCTTGTTCGGTAAGTTGTCCAATCCACAGACGAGTTGCCAGAGTAATCATGGTAATTGTCTCCCTCTAGTGGGAAACTTTAGACCCTATTATTTAGCCACAGAAAAACCATATTGGTGGTCAATTTTGACATTTTGATGCCCTAAATTGGGCCTTAAATTCTCTGTGATAGGATAGATACATTATTGGTCCATTTAATGGAATTGGGGCCCTTAAAATACAGACCAATGTAATACAAAATTAGGCCTATGTTAAGTATTAAACACTGATTTCAGACTTGTTGTGCAGAAGTTAATTATCTTTTCTATTTAACACTTCTTAAAATCACACTACAAAGGCTTTCACAAATATAAACAGAGCAATGCAATCAAGTAATGTTATGAAAGCTTGCAGTAATAAATAACTGCTGATTTGGATGCAGACAAGGCATAACAAAACATGAAAATGTTATAATAGAGTCTTAATGTAGGCCTTGTGATGTTTTTATCTGAGATACAATAGATAGCTGGATTCAAAACCTGACAAAATGTTCTTTTTGAACTAAAAGAGCAGTCAGTACTGAGGCTAATACTGACTGATGTGTTTCCCTTTCTATGTTTCTTTCACACCTGCTGTTGGACTTATTCACCATAAAAATATCATTCTATACAAACGCTGTATAATAGCTTAAATATGCCATCTTTAATCACAAAGCTAATGAAGATGTTAAAGAACAAGGCAACTTTTACACACTTGCAAAGTTCCAAATGTCTGTTTGCCTTTACTTTAAAACAAGAAATCCCACAAAGAGCCCAGGACAGGGACAACAAAATCAACTTTGCTTGTAAGTTAATTTATTTCGGCTCATCAAGTGAGAGATAAGTAATAGCCTACTTGGTGACGAGGGCCAACCTGCTCATCTACTTTGCCAACAGATTATAAAATGTACAGTAATCACCATGATAACGCTATGACTCTGACAATATAAATCTGAAGAGTTAGTTGGGTTCATTCTTATGGTCTTGTTTGCCTCAAAAATGGGAGTACATCTCAGAACTTAACATGTTTTTTAATGAAAAGTATGAGCACAAATACAATGATTGCCATCACAATACAACAGAATGATACAGATTACATAACAAATAGTAATATTTATACATGCTTAAAAAGGTATACTAGAATGATTTTTTAAAAAACAATGTATAGACTTATAAAAAAGTAATCCCTCTCAATCATCACTTGTGATCCAATAGAAGTGTGTGGCGGCGTATTTAGTTAAGACCCTGCTGTCTGCCTGTATTGTCTTATTTTCTGCTTATTTTGTTATGTTTGGGACATTCTTCACACAGTGACAGCGCGCACAGGTGAGGCCAGGAAATTCAGACTTCTGACTTTATTCTCAGAATTCTGACATTAAATTCTGACTCTAAATTCAGAATTTTCCGAATTCTTAAAAATTAAACTCAAATAAATGTTTTCATATGTGGCCCTAATCGTCTCCTGTAGCACTTGTTCAGAAAAAAAGCTATGAAAATTGCAGACACAGCAATGAAAACCCCTCGCAAATGTAATGAGGTAAAACATCAGGCAGAAAAAACTCATTTCAAAGCGATTTCACTTTCACTTGAAATACTGTTTACAGCAACAACCAACAATTCTGGCATGGTATATCTTTATGCATTATGCATAACATTTTGAAGCACACAAAATCAATAAATCTGCATTTCTCCTAATAAACATAGCTATAAAAATCAATTTTAATACAGTCCCTATAATTTTACAGAGGTAGTCCATGAAACCATGAACACCTCTATCACACTTTTGTCTAAAACACAACACCATTCGGCAGTGTGTTTTTCAGTGTTTAAATGGATTCCTGCACCTGAGAGCACAGTTTTCTAGAAGTTCTCCAACAGTAGTTATACATAACTACCTAATTTCCTTCTGGGATAAAAAACCCATGCATAGCCTGTTGAAGCTGAGCTTTCACATATGCTCGAGCGACCTCTTTGAATGTTTTGCCATCAAGAACCAGGATGAAACTCGACTGGCCGGGATTGGTGTTGTTAATTGATGCTAAGACCACACCTGCAAAGGGAAAGGAAGAAGTTATTGTTAGAGTGTAAAGCAAAATATCAAAAAGCTAAGGCATCACATCAAATGCATGAAGTTTTCAAATGTACTTTGTTACTTAAAAATAACAAAAGGTCTTGTCAAAACAGATGTAATTAGTGAGTAATCTCTGGTTTTTTTCTAATTTTGATGATATATGGTCACATAAACACACCATGTATACTGGTATGCATCATACATTATGCACACAGTGTTCTCACCATCATCCTCTGACTCTCCATTTGGTCTGGGGATGAACACAGGCTCTGACGGCCAGCAGTTTTCTTCACTCCAGGAAACCTTTTCCTTGGTTTCTGTGTCAAACTTTGCGATCTACAATAAATGAACAGATTAGGAAAAATAATAAAGACACTTTTTTAGCCTTTACAGCAAAGAATTACAGTCTTGCACTTTGATCTTCCCATACTGTATCTGATAACCTTAATTATCTTGTAGACAAGCAGTCCACCCGTGCAGTACTTTGCTCCAATTGTAAGCCATATACTAATAAAAGAGCAATAAAGTTGTAAAATAGACCATCCTCATACTGTTGGTACAATAAGGAACCTGTACCTTTTCCTACAATCAGCTGGGCTGACTTCAGAGTGACAAGAGATTCTCAGGAAATGAAGTAAGCTGGCATCGCTTCCCCAATCTACAGAGGAATTTGCTACTTCATTACATATGCAAAAACATGTTTTGCTAAATCTGTGAAATGACTGCAATTGTACTTTTTTTTTAGCGAATATCAGCACTTTTCATGTACATCACATATCATATTTGTATTAGTCACTGTTGCAATCAAAAAGGGAAGTATAATTACAAGTCATGATAAGGTCGTTCAAGAACAGGAAAAAATATATTGTATAAGTTGAAATAAGTTCTCACCTCAACAGTGGGGGGGTACAAAAAACAGTACTCGAGTATTGTTCCTTTTAACTATTCATGTTTAACTATTTTACTTCATTACATGCAATTTGTTGCATCAATGTATTAGAATTAAACTGGCCCTCAAAAGGTAATAATAAATGCAAAGTGCGCATTATTTATTTTTTTTAAATATATTTTCATTCAAAGTACAATATCCGTACCCAGACAAATAAAAAAAATATGAGCTGTTGATGTGGAATTCTCGAAGGCCAATATGTTCATTGTTTTGGGCTGACAAAGTAAGCAGGACCTAATATGACCTTGTCATTTAAGGCAAACAGGATCTTGATGTTAGGCCAAGGACGTACTGTATGTGCCTCCAGGGGGAAGTGGGAAGGACACAAAGGTTTTTCTTCTTCTGACATCATCTTGGACTATAGCTGGCTGATGGGGTCGCGGAGGTCATGGCAGGTTAGGACCACACCTTAATTTCATCTGGACAGTTATGACTGTCTGGTTGGATATCTTACTTTTCACTGCCGGACAATTGCTGTCAAATGTGTGAGCTCAGTGGCATAGAAGTACATTTATTTTATTTATTCATTTATTTTAAATCTCTAGCCATGACTCAGTTTGAATTCATGACCGACTGGTAATTGACTGACTTAGATCATCTTTTTTATGGTGTTGAAATACCTCTATAATCTGCTGATAAAACTTCAGCCGGCAATGATCAAATTATTGCATACAACACTTTTGAAATAGGTTTTACCCTGCTGATATCATGTTCTTTAGATAAAGGCAGCATGGAGTTAAATTAAGGTGACTGCTTTTGTGTTGATGTGTGCAATGTGTTTCTTTTCTTAGTGTGTGCTCATTTTATAATTAAAGTATTACAACTTGGCCTGCAAAATTTATCACCCATATTTCATCAAACAGAAATATTTTCTTTGCTTGTGTGAAAACTATTTATCATCATAACACTAAACTTTTTCCTTTTGCTCTTCCTGCTTTTTATTCCATATCAAAAAGACCATTAAAGTTCAAAGAAAAGCCAGATCTCTCTTGTGTTTAAAGGATTCTGCATCAAGTGGGAATCAACAGAAATATCTAATTGTCTGCGCCAGGATGTTTCCTTTTGTTCCTTCCTGTTTGCAGACACTTAACCTCTGGACTGAGGGTATGCGGGGAGACACAAGGGAAGCTCTGTTCAGAAGTGCTTTGCAGGTCAATACTTAGAAGCCCCAATTGAGTTTGTCACGTCTTTCTATTGTTTCTGGTACCTTGACGTGCAAGTGTACCCAATGGGAAGAACATTCGGGTTTTGTAGCCAAAACCAAGAAGAGGTTTAGTCTTTTTTTGAGGCATTCGGTAATTCTCATATCAACAAAGTGCTTCCGGCCTTCTGTTGTGCCAACTGTTAATGCTGAGTTCTGTGATTTGCTTCCTTCCTCTATAAAAACAAGGCTGCCGCAAACAATGTGCTTCCCTATACCCCCCATATAAAATATCTGCTCTTCAAGAGGCTGCAAGTTAGGGGTGTCTAGGGTCTCTTGGCACATAAAACTTATACGTGTTAAAGAAATCAAAAAGACGGATGTTCCCAGCCCTTCTCTTCCACCTCAGCCAAATTAAAAACAATGGGGAGTGTTACCTCTTTTGCCAGTGCAGACTCTTCCACGCAGCTCCCATAGACAAACCGATGTCTCTTGCAGTTGATGTCATAATTTATCCTGGGCAATTCAAAACCTGGTGGACATGAAATTATAGTTTTTGTATGTGTATAAACAAATCAAATAATCTCAGAAACACAATGTCAGGAATGGTACTTAAGCACAACTAAGAAAAGTGGCATTGAGTGGCATTGGTTTTACCTTCACAAAGCACCTCTGCCTGGCATATCAGCTTGCCTTCTTTCTCCTTCACAGCACTGGCTGTTGTGTATTTGAGTTTTACCAAGTCCTCTCCAACTGCCACACCCTGGAAAAAAACAGTCGAAAAGTAATAAAATACATAAATAGGTGTAACAGGAGCATCTCTAAATTTCAGAATAAAATAAATCTTTACAAATCCCACCTTGTCTGAGCGGACAGGGAATACAAATCGTTTGTAGCTTGGCTTGGAGTAGCTATCATCGTGGTACCCATTGTAGTCCTTTAGCTTGCTGAAGTAGAACATTTCGTAAAGGCTGTTATCACGGTAGGCGATGACATCGAAGATCACATGACCATCATCCTCATAAGCGTTCACTTGATGGTAGACGACCATTGCTTCGGTGAAGAACTTTGTCTCCACTTCTTTGCCAGTCTTTCTGTCTATCAGGTGGATCAGAGTCTGTTAAAGAAAGAAACATTTAGAAAGACAACCACAGTTATGTTTACCCAGGTGTTCTCTCAGAAACACTGGGAGACTTATGCCCACTCTTTCAAGGCAACATATAAAACACATTGAGCACTTACATTTTCCTCAGGGCTGTATTTTAGGCAGCTTGCCCAATTGACTCCCCTCATGTACGCAGTGGCCATCTTGAGGATGTCCAGTTTTAAAGGCTGTTCAATGAAGATGAAGTAGTTGTCCGTCATGCCGAAGCTGTGGTAATAGCTCGGTGTGAGCAGGGAGCGGCAGGGAAGTGTGCAGATCACCTCCACATTCTTCAGCGCGGGGACATTCTTGCCTTTTTTGTCTTTAAGTGTAAAGTGCAAAAACAAAAAATGTGTCACCTCAGTTATTTTAATTTGTTGCATTATCGATAAAGACAATGGTATGGGTTTTGTTTTAACATTTAGTTATATATTTTTATTTATTTTGAGCATCAAACTCTTAACTTACTATATTCTAGTAAATTCTATGCATCCATGTGTGCCTATTCTGCATCAGCTTATGGTGGAAATGTCCTTAAAGTGTAACTAAACCTCCCAATTTTGGCTTGAGTGCCACCTCCCTGGAATGTGAAAAAAGTCTCAAAAATGGGCAGGTCTGGGAGGGGGGCTAAGGCATGCCCAGTCACCTTATCATGCAGCCTCTCTATCCACAGCACCTCCTTGCCCCATGTGCACACACAAAGTAGTCTGTTGGGGAAACAGTGCTTGACTGCTGATGAAAGCAGACTCTTGCTACCAGGTTCAGCCAATAGCAAAATTCAGTTGCAACAGCCAGGATGGAGGACCCCATTATGAGTCCATAAACCCTGAAATGTGTCAGCAGTTTAGCATCTCCTGTTCCCTCGTCTCAAAGTCAATGGATTTTTTGAGTGGGTTTTTAGTTTGACATTTTGTTCTCCAACATAAAATATGTCAGTAAAATATCCACACACAAACTTTGAAACTTTTATGTATCTTAAAAATGATGGTTGCTAACATGTGGCTAAATGAGACTATAGAACGACATCAAGACAAACACAGCTTTACAACCTCATAGTTGTGGCTATGCGACCACAGTGTAGTTTGTTATTGCCAAGCATTAGCTCTTTATGTCTGGTGACTGAATTTAGGCTTGTCCTGAAAGTAGTGTTCATTTGTGAAGATTATATTTCTGAAAAAAAGTTTAAGTATTATAAATGTTTGTTAACCACAGAGATTATTTTCTGCCATTATAAGAAATCAATTCCACAGGCTTTTTGACGTGGGAACTAGAGCAACGCTAGCCTCCTGAATGGCCTACAGAACATCATCCCTGGCAACATAATTTGCATCCCTAAATTAATCAACAATAGTACTATATATATATATATATATATATATATATATGCAACTGAAAAAAAAATAATTTGGGGATTTAGTTATTCTTAAAGGTCGTCAAAATAAAAAAAAACAGTAATAAACAAAACAAACAAACAAACCAAAAAACAAATGAAATCTACACTCGTGGATAAAGAATTGAAGAATTGTCTTCAAATGTCTGCAAAAATAGTGTAATTCTGAGAAGTCAAGAAAGGATCCAACAGCAGCAGGCCCACTTGTCCACTTCTCCATAACTGTTCTTCATCTGGTTTTCCTGTCTAACATTAACTGTCTAGACTGTCTGCAGAGTACAGCTGATATGAAGAAAAAGCACTGAGGTGCCAGTGCCAAGTAGAAAAGATTATTAGGTTTACACACCTTTCTCTGAGGAAACAGGGACTTTGAACAGTATGTATTTAGTCTTGCCCTTCTCTGCCACTGAAGTTCCAATGTTGTAGGCGTTGCCCTCTTTGTCGTAGTGCGGGTGGGATGAGACCAAGTTTACTGGCAGGTACTTCATGTAGTCCACCTGTGTAAAACAAAAAGTTAAGCAACTCATGAGCTCTTAAATCAGCAAGTATTAATACTGATCACTTGTCTTCCAGATCGGAAGATGATGTTACCTTGTCCTGCGTTTCCAGCGTCACAGGGTCAATCTTGCGGATGTAATTTGTTTCAGAGGTGGCGTAATAGTCCTTTCCGTATTTAATGAAATTGCTTGCACCATTGTCAGTGAAGTCAGGCACTGTGTGGTTGAGAAAGGTGATTGCCCTGAAAAGTAAGAGAAAACCATTTGAAGAAATGTGATGTGATAAAGAATACACAGTTGGGCAGTGCAGATTTGCTAATCAAAGAGTGTCTGGGAGCTTCCATGCCCCTACTGGTCTGGCCCATGATCTCGTCACATGCCGAATGTGTGTGTCCTTGCTGCTTCCTGCCCCCGTCCCTACTTTAATACTGATCATTTTGATTCTGACAGCTGTTTGTCCCATTTAGGTCTATTTGCAAATGCCCTGAATACATTTGCATTTGCATTGTGTCTGATCACTGCCCTCCTTTGTTTAATATTATTTATTATTTACATATATGCTGCTTTGGTTTACTGTTCAAAAGTGATCCTATTTCACTCACCCAGGGTCAGCTCACCAGCTCAGATCTGCTCTGTGTCTCTACGTTCAGTGTGCCTGCATAATTCATTAAAATCCTTTCACAACAACATTTGTGAATTTAGTGATTTGATGACTTCAATCAACAAATGTCATCCAACACAAAAGACATAATTTGCTCATACTGGGACTGAGTGGTATGAGGGGAAAAAAAATAAATATCAAGATATTTTTGGCCCAATATTTTGTCAGTATTGTAGGGCTGACTATTGGTGTTTTCTCAAAATATTTACACATGGAAATTTTTGATAAACAAACATCAGTAATGCAGATAAAATGACTAGGTAAAGGCAAATAACAGAACAGCTAGAACAGTCTGGAATGTTCAGAAAATTATAACATTTTACAGTAATTCAACATTTAAAATCAGGAAAAGACAATGCTTACAATATTATGACATCCAAAATTTGTATAATAGATAGATATAATATTGATATATTGCCTAGCCCTAGCCCATACTGAGGGTCTTGTAGAAATGGGTGGGCCCTTTGCATCCCAATTATAAATTCACAAAAAGGGAAACAGAAGGGGTTCCTACAAAGACTGATTATCATCACAATGCAGATGCACATGACTAGTTTATTTTTACTATTTAATAGAAGTAAGCCAAATGTGATTATGAGTCATAAGAGTGACTATTCTGCTCAGAGTTTTCACTTCCTCCATAATTATCTCCTCAGCTAGTTGACATTATGCAACATTATGCCCCTAAAGGGAAATCTCATCAAATGGGGGTGTGTGACACAATTGATTTAGGGATCCTTGACACAAAAAAGGTTGAGAACCATTGCTGGTTGCTTGCAGCATGAATGATTCCCCCATGCTGACAGTAGGGGAAATCACTGTTTTGCAGATGCTTCTCAAGAATCAAACTGATGTTTGCAGGTCACATAAGAATAACCACTGGAAACAAAATTGTGGAAGAGCTCTATAACTATATCATAAGTTTGGGACCAAGAGTACTACAAGGATACCATGAAAGGAATAAAAATAATTAACCCTCTGAAACCCGAGCAAATTGATTTGTTTTCTTTCAAAAACATGGTGATAAGGCAATTAGCAACTTAACAAGACATGACCCAAAATTTGGTAAACAATTAGTGAAAAGTTAGAATGCAATTGCCTAAAAATAAGGCCCCCAAAAAGGTTAAAAGTAAAAAAAAAAAAAAAAAAGTAAAAAACAAAAACAAACAAGAAAATTACCAGAAAAAAAGAATTGAAAAAAAGATTTTCTTTCCTTTTTTCCTATGATTTAAAATGTAATTATAAGAATTATGAAGTTTTTGTTGGACATAGGGGGGGGGGGGGGGGGGGGGGGGGGGGGGGGGGGGGGGGGGGGGGGGGGGGGGGGGGGGGGGGGGGGGGGGGGGGGGGTTTTCACAAAGTTGCCAATTGCCATGTCTTCGAAAGAAATCAAACCAATTTGCTCAGGTTTCAAAGGGTTAAATAGCTTGTAAAGTCATCTGAACACAGCACAAGAAAACGGATTTTCCAGGTTTAAAAGGGTTAAAAGTGTGGTTCCATTAAAATTATGAATAGACTCACTTGACAATAAAATTCTTGCTTGGGTCTGGGTAGGCCATTGTACCCATTTCAGACACAACTATCCTGTTTGCAGCCATGTTTGCTTCGTAGGTGTCACTCTTGAGGAATCTGCTTCTGTGGGTCACTTCACCTGTGAGAAAAATAAAATAAAATAAAATAAAAGTTCATGCGTTAAAAATGCTCTCCTCGCTGTCAATAGATATAATGTCCAAGTAACAACTCAACAAGTGCGAAACAAATATACAAACCATCTTTAAAGACAAAGCTGTTCATTATAGCCATCCCATCAAACCAGTGGTCGTAGCTGGTGTCCCCCACAGAGAAGATGCCGGGACCGTTGCGCAGCAGCGTGCCTTGCAGCCAACTGGGAATACTCCCTACAGGAGCAGAAACCAAACAACACAAAACCATCAGCAATTAAAGTCAGTGCATGTGTGGCTCGTTCAGTAGAGCAAAAATGTTACCTACCTTTTACTTCAGCTTTGCAGGGCTCCGGGCTCTCCACTGCGTTCTTGGAAAAGTCTGGTGCCATGTTTGAGTGAAGCGCGGTGAACAAAACGCGGAGGTGTCTGAAGAACTAGTGCGGTCAGCAACAGCGCACACCTCTCCCTTTAAACAGCTTTATGGGGGGTTGGACAAAGGACTTATTAACATATCTGCGCAGGGGTGGCCTTCATCTGCCAGGAGTTTATTGTAACGTTGCTGCAAGCGATTAAGGGAAATCTCGCCGCTCAGTTCAGCGAAATGCGCTCCTCTGAATAAAGCTCTCATTATGTAACATTCTGAGTAACCTGACAACTTCGCACCTTTAAGGTACTTTGCCATTTCATTTATTGAAAAAAAATCTTAATCTGTTCAACCAGGTTTAATATGAGCTATGTGATTTTTTGTAAGTCTCTTTTGTTATGTGTTTCTATGTTACATGTATTGCTGCAGGTGTTTACCCCTTACTGCACCTTTGCCTTCTATGAAAAGCTTGTATAATCCGCAATCCACTTTTATTGCCCCCCACCACATGTATTTTTTTATGTCTTTATTGTATTTTGATTCAGTTTATTGAGTTGAATTGTTACTATTTTCCGAATCAGCCTAGTAATTAAGTAAACACACACACACACACACACAAACACACACCTATAGTTTTTTTTCTTAACAGCCCATTACGCAGGTGTAATATTCCTGCAGGGAGTTATAGTCTTGATTTAGTATGGTCTTAGACCTTAAGTAAAGTCTGTTATCTGCTTTCCTCACTTAAGTTTTGATATTGCTTTATGGTCTTACTATCACTGGAAAGTGTGTTGAACTCTGGTTTATGTCTTTATATCATACAATTATAAGAATTAATTTTCGTGGAAGGATGTTTAGTGTCTCCCTCACAGAATTATACACTAACATTGAACTTCTATCAGCTGCAGGGCTTTCTAATCCAGCACCTGATAGCAGTTTTTTTTTTTGCGCTGGTTGATTGTATAATAATATTTTGACTACAAAATCAGCATAAATGACCTAAAATTCAGGCTTCTCCAAAAGGGACTGCTGCCTTATGAAATGTATTTATGGAAATTATGTCACCAAATTTGAACTGAATGTTCACAGACAGTTATCGCATACAATCAGTCATAGGTGTATTAATACCATATAGATAATACTATAGGAAAGGTAATTTACACACACACACACACACACACACACACACACACACAGAGTCAGTTATCTGTCTGCATGTGTATTCACTTGACCCTCTGGTAATGATATCACCATAACACAGGCATGTCCAAAGTGTAGCCCAGGGGCCAACTGTGGCCCTCAAACCAATTTTATATGGCCCGGGGCTTGACTTTCAACATAATGTGCACCCCCTGCATGCATGCACGCACACGCACACGCACACGCGCGCACACACACACACACACACACACACACACACACACACACACACACACAATATTGGTTAAACAGATAATATCGCTTTGCATTTTTCCCTCCACATCACAATGGCAGGACTTTCATGAAGTTTGTAGATATGCATCAAGTAGGTACTGATGCATTTTCACAAATAGACAATAATCAAGCAAACACAATGGTTACCTAACAGCAGACTTTTCCTACTAGCTAGCACACGGTTTCAGCAAAGAGGCATTAAATCGACTTGGAGGACCCCAACTTTCAGAAGTGATGGAAAGTTGAATACTTTTTTGCTGAACGATGAAACAGTTGTGTTTGTCTTATCAGTATGGGATGACCCATTTGATGAGAAGCAGCTGCTCCCCAGGTATTTTTCACATAACCTGGCCCCCAAAAATTACCCCTATCCTAGCAGGATACTGGAGCAGCTGGCACTTAAGACCAGCACATGCAGTGTGACCCTATTGGTGTAAATGTGTGAAGAGAAAGACATAAATCATAGAATGAACCAACACGAGAATCACTGCCTCATGGTCGCATGCCTTCAACAACCAGTCAAGTTACATTTTATGTCACGTCTGTCCAGTCAGTTTAGACTTTGAAGGAATTTATTAAAAAGCACAATACTTTTTTTTTTTGCAAAATTAAAGTTATCAATGTACTGACACTTATGACTCCAATTTCCAGTGAAAGGCATGCTGTGTTCCTTTGGAGACTATTTTTACTGAGGAACACAGAGGACTGATAGAGAGCTTCATCACATGGTGAAACAACAATAACCTGAAACGCAAGCAATGGGCTTGTGGTGGACCATCAGAGGAACAGGTCAGAATACAAAGTTTTATCCTTGACAGTGCTTCATTACTGCAAAGAGCAACAAACTCTAAAATGTGGATGTTTCACACACATCACACTACAGATGATCTATACAATCAGCACAGTTTTAATGTGGGCACCCAAGATGAGTGTAACCAGCTCAGTATCCGACCATGTGTCTCTCGTTCTGCTCCAGAGTAGGAAAGTGTTTTTACAGAACATTATGATGTCACAATGTAGTTGAACATTTGAATATAAAATGTCATCACTTCATTATTATTATCCTATTAGACATTTGTGAGAAATTATGTCTTAATTAGTATGACAAATTCTTGAGTTATGGCCAAAACCATGTTTTGTGAGGTCAAAGGGAAGTTTAATCACCAAATTCTAATCAGGTCATTCAGTCCAAGAGGATGTTTTTGCTAAATGTATGAAAATTCCCTGCAGGCGTTCCAACAATAACACTCTTGTGTATTGGGAATTACTTGCAGCCTGTGACAGCGAGCTGGTACCTCAAAAAGAATTAGTATTATATCTGTATGTTAAAGTCCAAATTCACATCACCTCCCAGGGTTAATCGTATCCTGTCTAATTGTTTCCAAGAATAACCAGCTGATGACATAACTGCATCTGTCCTGAGATGACCAGAGGCAAATTGCAGGGAAATCTGCTTCTTATCTTTTTTATTACCAATCCATATTTGTACTACTTGATTAAATACTCTATGCTACAGTAATGACTGAGCTTTCTAATTGAAGCCGTTCAAATTCCATCAAAACTGCAACCAACTACAGCACTTACTAGTCTCAGGCTGCCATGTCCCTGTTTGGCTTATTGAAATTTTTTTTTTGGCTCCACAAGCAATAATTTAACAGTCATGTGCTTTTTCACAGCTATGTCTGTTGCTCACAGATATTTCTTTTTCTTCTGAAAACAAACACACAGAGTAGACTAACAGTCCAAGCGAAAGCAGAACCATGTTCACAGAATCATTAATTCAAGTGTGGCATTAATTGGTAAAGTCTGTTGCCACTCACCTTCCCCATGGGCATGAGACAGTCTGACTCTGTTTAGAAAATTGTAATAAAATCCAAACTCACAAGTTATCTTTTTGCCTGAACTTTAACCTACTTTGTGGGCTGGTGGGTCGATTTCAGCCTAAATGTATCATTTGAGCCCAGTAGTTTTAGTTTTTATTTGTCCTGCTGAGAAGAATGTGACCTTCTGTAAACCACATAAGATCAGACTCATGGGAGCTCACTGACATCCTCTTAGATGCATTTTCTTTATATTCATTCACACTGTATTTGTAATTTTTATCATGTAGACTATCTTTACTGGAATTTTATTGTGTTGGTTATTCTGCACACACAGCATCTGTTGCATGTTTGTCAATCCAGGGAGAGGGATCCCTCCTCAGTCCCTCTTCCTGTGATTTTCTAGCATTATTTGATTTTAGGCATTATCCTCTTTCAGTAGTACGTCTGTTCTGTCCATCCATCCATCCCATTGTCATAAACGCAATATCTCAAGAACACCTTGAGGGAATTTATTTAAATTTGGCATAAATGTTTACTTACAATGAATTGAGAAGAATTTGGTGGTCAAAGGTAAAAAAAATTGGCACGAACATTAAGTTCAACTTAACAATGAACTGATTAGAATTTGGTGGTCGGTCAAGATCACTGTGACATGACAAGACCAAGACCAAAGCAGGACAAGACAGAGTCAAGACCACGACTATGTAAACTATTTTCCTCTGATTTCTATGAAGGATGGCAGCTGTTACCAGTGACAAAAAAGCAAACTACAAATGACTGCTGGATTTGAAGAAGGAAGTTTTCCATCAAATCATGGTAATAATATTAACAAATAAATCTGCTGCAGTCTCAACCAATCTCAATTAAGAAATCCAGAATCCACTATGTCTGCGACCGAGACAAGACCAAGTCAAAATTTATTCGATTCCAAGACGAGACCGAGACCCTCTAAATGTGGTCTCAAGACCAAGACCGATCCCAAGTACTACAACACCACCATCATGACAAAATTTCACACAAATACCCCAGTGGAATAAAATGTGAAGTGATTGCAATGTATATCCAAAGGGTCAAGGGTCAACTCCACTGTAACATCATAATGTTCTGCAACTTATCATCTTATTTAACATCTTACTCAGGAAGAAAGGGAAGACATTTGATCAGATACTGAGTTGGTGGCATTATCTTGGGTGTCGACCTTGAAACTGTGCTGATTGTATACTTTAGATCTTCTGTGCTGCGGGGTTGAAGATGTGTGTGAAGCATCCATGTTTTCACTGACACGGATGTGAACTTTAATTGCAACTTGACTGGTTTGTGAAGGAACACAACCACAAGGCAGTAATTATAGTTTTGTTAAAGTTTTTTTTGTGTGTGTGTGTGGCGTGTGTGTTATGTGGGGGTTTGCTTATGTACATGATTTGTGATATTTGGCTATTTTGTGTTAGTTGGAGTTTTTTTTTTAAAGCCTTGTACTCATATTTTAGGTTTAACTCTAAAACACTAAAATCATATCTAAAGCAAGTGACAAAATGTTTTCTTTGAATGCCTGACCTGTGTGTGTGTGTGTGTGTGTGTGTATTCACGCATTTGATGGTGGGGGGGAGATTGCCAGTGGTAGATAAGAGAGCCTTGAGAACAAAACATGTCCTTTGACCACAAATAACCACTTCAGTCCCAGCAGACAACAAGCATCTGCTCTTTCTGCACCTTGAACACTCTGTGGAGCTAGCTGGGCAAAGATGAATGGTGCCAAATTTGCAATTCCACTATTGCTGTTTGGATACTATTATTACTGTTATGGTGACTGTTAAAATGTTTTGAATTAAATTAATATTAAAACTATCAGGAGAAAACAACATTAGAATGACTTGTAAGTTTACTCTGATGGCATAAAAAAACTTTTATAAATATCACAAGTTTAATAAAATCAAGCACGCACAACACAAACAGATAGTTGTTACTTTCAGCATTTAAGTGTACTTTTATGGTTTGCTAATGTACACAAAAACACCAACATGCTATTGACTTGGCTGCAGTTGCGTATCGCATGGCACACAGTCCGTGTCATCAACAGTGTTCTCTGTGGTATATGATATATAATGTCTTTAATTTGATTGTTTGAGATCCTGTTGAAAACCTTCATATGCTGATGTGTGTCAGTGTTGATTTAATCTTGCTACAATGATAAAACAGATAATTTAATTTTCTTGTTCACCACAGAGGTTCTGGGGATCTTTTTCTGCTTTCTACATAATGACTGTGTTTGGCTTTAATACTTCTTTTATTTTATTTTTATTTTTTTAGTGTGACTAATGTTTGTTAGAGCAATGGTTGTTAAAGTCCCATTGATTTGATTTTGCTTCAAGGACCTCCCTCTGAATAGACTTTTTTTATTCAGTTCGATATGATCAAGACCAAATTTTTGGTTAACTGTCAACTACAGTTAAGGAGTTAACCATTGAGGAACTGAAACTTATGACCAAAATAGTCACTCTTATGACTCTTGCTCACAAAGTGGCCACAGAAATTTAGCAGTGACATCAGACTATAGTGAATGCATCATTTATTTTTGCCTTTTAAATTGACAGTGATAAGTAAAAACAAAAACCTACAAACCCACCACAGGACACAGTGCTTACAGATAACTCAGTTAAGGATAGAAAACATGTGAGAACATGGCTACACTGACCTCTAGTGGTTCATTAAAAACATTACCTGCCATGCTCATGATTCATTTAATGGGGGAAAGACGGTTGAGTAAAAAGACAACAAAGACTTTTCTCATACCTCTGTTTTGCGCTCCTCATCTCTTCTGTCTTCTGTCCTCAATCTCAGCACATCGTCTTGAAGGATATCTCATTTCTCAAATGCATTTTGAGGAGAGAGGAGGTAGGATGCACAGGTGTATCAATCAAGTATTTTTGGGTGCCTGTGACATGTAAAAAATAGGCACAAAGCTGATGATGCAGCTGCACCAAAGATGATCAATTTAATTGACACTGTTTTATAATGACAGCTTCAAAGAATGGATCTTTCATTTTGGTAAATAAATGTTGCGCCAACTGCCCAACCAGCACTGCTCCCACCACACACACACACACACAACAACACACACACACACACACACACACACACACACACAAACAACCAGCTGGACTGGTTGAACCAGCTTGTTTGACCAGCCTAAGGTATGCTTTTGCATAATTTTTTATGGTTTAGCTGGTCATACCAGCTTGTGATGGTCACTCTAGCTGGTTTATCTGTTGAAGTTAAATTGAAATCAAATCAGTGTCCTTGAGTACAGAGAAGTATGAAAAGTAAAGGGCATAAATCAGTTAAGTTTGCTGTCATGTGTTATACATAAAGCTATTATGTACACAACTTGACAGGCTGGTCACACCAGTATGTCACACCATCAAAGACCAGCAAGAACTGGGCCAGGACCATCTAAGACCATCAGCTAAGACAAACTAAAAATCAGCTACCAGCATAAGCTGGTATGTAGCTGTTTTTTGTTTTGTAAGCACTGAAACTTGGTACTCACATATGTTTGCAGGAAACACACACAGCTGCAGTGTTGGGAAATTGCTGGCAGGAATCTTTACAAACTGTGAGGAACTATAGAAGCAAACTCCGATTTGTGTGGCACAGGTGAAACTAATTTCATCAATGATGGCTCAGTTCCATATAGTGTACCAGTAAGCTGTGACACTGAGCCAACATGCTGGAACCAGCTCACCTAAATGGAATGCAGCCATTTTTAACACAAACAGTTTCACCTGTGCTTGTCCCACTATTGCAAGCCAGAATGTCTGCTGCGAAGAAAGCCCATTATTTGACAAGATATCCCTTCCTAAAACAGCAAAGGGCAGAAATTATAGTGTTAAGTCATGAATGCATCATCATTTGTCATTTGTCATCCAAAGTTTTTTTTGTGTTATTACTTAGAGGGGCTTTAAAGGGACAGTTAAGCCCCAAATCAAAAATACACATTTCCCCTCTCACACACATACACACACACTTTCTTTTATAAATACTGTATATAAAGTTGTCTTTTGGGTCATGCTGATTGTTTCAGTCAAATCAAACTGAGACAAGGAGAAGGCTGTTTCTCAGGAGCTGAATTTAAAAAATATACGAAAATGGTCAAAATTTCATATTGATGTTAAACTGATCTCAGTAATGTCTCTGAGACATAGGCTGGGCAAAAGAAATCTTTTTTTTAACCTTCCTCTGGGAGGCCTTGAGATTCAACGTGTTAGAAACCGAATGACACACATCACATCAGTTAATTTGGTATTTATTGTAAAGAACAAATGAAAATGTAAATGACAATTATTTTTCTCTTCTCCACTACATTCATAGAATGTCACTAAACACTCCACCGACTCGCATCTCTCCTCCATACAACATTCAGAACAGAAACACCAACACCAGTTTAACTAGCTGTCAGCAGCACCATGCTCTCTGTCACCACAGCATCTGCTTTGCATTATGTCTCCTGCCTTCAGATTAATAAATTAAAGACAATGGTACACATATAATGCAAGATGCTCATAGGATTCATGTTTATTTGCACTGCCCAGGTTGTTAAAGGCTGTGCTGATTAGTTTTCAAGTATTCCCTTACTAATTATTTCTGTGCTGGATATTATACTAAATATCTGCTTTATGATGTTCTCATCACATCATCATGGTCTGTGGATTACATTATGTGGCACAGTACAAGAATAACGTTTAAGTAAACATTATGTACATGTACTAAGAAAAAGAAAAGAGAGAACAAAATTTGTCTTGCAAATGTATATGCTAGTTTGTTTACAGTGCAGTCTCCATGCAATACTACATGCAGTTATAAAGGGTGCATGAAGAAGATATTGCATGCATGATCTTGCATACAGAGCCACCCCTGATGCTACCAGAAACGGCCCGCTGTCCAAAAACCCTCGCATGATTTCCATTTCATTCCAGTGAAATATTAACAAACACATCCCAGACTCTTTTCTAAGATGTGAGAAAGTGAGATCCACATGTGATGTAGATGACATCCACCCAAGTCCATCCTGTTCCAAACACACTGGCTTTAATCACACAGTGTGAGAGAACAGTCTTTCACACCCATTTTACGATGCCAAACTACACTGAGCCACATCAAACTGTGACTAGCTACAGCGTGCAGAGATGGTTGTGTGAACAGATTTGGTCTGCACCATCAAATTATAGTTGGCACTGTTGTATGAAAATGCTCATGGATATGAAAAAAAAAGTTTGCCATGGAGTAGTAATGCCTTAAGCACCGGCAAAAATACATAAATCTTTCAAATTTTAAAACCATAAAGAAAAGCACTAAAACAACCAGCCTCAACAAGCTTCTTGGTTTTACATTTGAAATTATTACAAAGGCCAAACAATCACTTTAGACAGGCATCAGACATGGAAAACGTTTCTCCGTGTTGTTGGATTTAACATAATACTCACTGTGCAATCAGAATTGTTTTAAAAAGGCAACAAAATCAAATGTTGAACATAGCAAGGCGGACTCTCAAAAACTAGCAATCCCTGTATCCGTTTCACAAAACATTTGACAGAGGCTTCCGATGTACAGCTCATATAAAGATACATTTTACAATGAAAATTCAAGTACATGTTTCGTAAATCAACGATGAGTCACAACTTGTTTTGAACAAATGATACATCTGTTTTAAAATTCATTAAACAGATTTGTTCCTGTGTTCAGTGTCTGATGATGAACCGCTTTGCCAGTAGAATGAGAAATTAAGAAAACAATTACAACGTGAATCACTGCAACTTCTCCTGCCAGCTGAAAGCTAAATGCTGTCGTTTTTTCTATCTGAGGAATAAATATGGCAGTGCAACTTTATGAAATTAATCTGTAACATGAGGCAGAAGCTATTTGTATCACAATGCTTAAAAAAAAACAAACAAACAAAACAACAAAAGATATGTGACAATTAGCGCTATAACCATCTGAAACACCAATCATTGTCTTTGATGTCACATCAAACTCAATTCTGCGGAAACAAATTCACTTGAACATATGAACCGACATCATGTACTGAATTGAATTCACTGGCTAAAATGTCTAATTCCTTCTTGGTAAACACAAAAAGCAGCATGCAGCTTGTTGGCAAATGTTGCCCATGGGTTCATTTAAACAATTTGTACCAAAAAGGATATCATAAACAGGAAGTGTGATTAACATATAAATCTAAGGTCACCTGATGCTGTAAAAACTAGGAGTGTCAGATCATCACGCACCAACCATAGCATAAATTGACTTTTTAAAGCAGTTGCTCTTTGTCTGTACGCTGTGTTTAACTACTTTTGTAAGGTTTGTCTATGACATCGATTCCTAATCCAGGTCAGTTTCATCCCCTAACATGCATTACACAATGTGAAATAAATATAATCACGGCTCCCACAAAACAGTGTCAACAACATATCTTTGTTTATGCAATATGATATTTTGTCATTCAGTGAAATATCATGTTGTATATAGATTAAATCATGTGGATTTAAATATCTGATGAAAACCTCAACAATATTAAGGAAAATGAATGTTCTTGCATTCAGTATACAAACACAGCACTGACATTCGGTTTCCCTTTAAGCATTTCTAAGGTACTCTATACATCCTTTTTTAATAAAAACTGTATATTTAATTGTTTGTTTGAAAACCCATTTGCCTCGACCCCAGCAAGACAAAAGAAATAGACTACATATAGCATACCAATGCCCATTCAACCCTGTATTATACAAATGAATCATTCAAATGCAACCAAAACCAAAAGCGATATTTTTATAAACATCTTAAAAGGCTGGATTTTTAAATGAACCTCTTGACTGAATGACAGCGGTTGAGTGATGACCTGATTTATTCATACTTATTCTTCTCTGTGATCACACTTGATGTAATCCCATCTGGTGTCAGTCATGTCCCTGCAAATTTAGCTCAGGATTCACTGAGGAAAAATGAGATGCTTGACTGATCTCCTCAACATGCATCTGACAATGAATTTATGGCACTGACCATCATCAAGGACTCACTGAGTCCCTCAATTCTTTGCCTCAACTTTCACATTGACTCATATTTCACCATTTTTATTCTGGGACTCAGGCAGCAGTAATAATACAAAAAAAAAGTCTTTTGTTGAGCACTAAGTATGTAAAGAACGGTAAACTTTTTGACAATTTGTGGTTGGGTTAACAGTCCATTGTCCCAGGACGAACTCTTTTGTGTAGTGGTAAATTGTTCAAGAGAAAAATAATTGGCCATGCACACAGAGTATTGCTAAGAGGTCATTTCATGGCTTAGGGATGGCCAATTAAACGGTCCATCGGTACATCTCAGCAACTGTACCTGCTTTCCAAAGAAGCTCAATCTCCCTTAGTACATTCAGTCCTGTGATATCACTCCTAGGTGTGACAGGTAAGTGTCCCAACACCTGCTCTCCCATACACTGAGAGTGACATCAGTTTGTCTCCACTGTGGTGTTTTCTCACCACTGACACCCTGGTTCCCTTAATCCGTCTTCCCATTCTCCTGAGGTGTGCTTGCTTTGCTCTGGCGTGCCGAGCGCAGCACCTTGTAGCAGCCGCGGGCGATCTTATGCATCCACATGATGTTCATGATGTCCAAGCAGATACTGGAGCAGATCCAGGCTACACGGCCACCCCAGGGCACCAGGTAGAAGGCCTCAGTGCCGTAGACCCCATACATACGCATGTAGTAGACTGGCATGACGGCGATGCGGACCACAAAAAAGACTACTGCCATGGCAACGCCGTTCGCCATGTTGGGCCGGGAGGACTTGGGGTAACCTAGTACCTCAAAGAACCAGCTAAAAACACAACACACAGTTAAGAAAATGGTGTCTATCATAATAGAGATACAATTATGAAAAGGTTTTAGACAATCAAGTAACTTGTCACTACGCTAAAGAGTTATGGCACTGCTGATCAAAGTATGTTTGGTATAATGTCAATTTTGTTCAGATAAATAGTTTAAAAATGATTTGGAATCAAGCTAATTGAAACCATGTCAATATGCTTTAGTTTAATTTCCCTTCTCACAGTTCATGTTACTAATTATCTGTGTGTATAGACTAATACCTGTACAGTTATCATTTTCACAACAAACCTGTTGTGAACCTAATGTATCTGCATATACCAGTGTTGTAGTACTCAATATCTCTCTTTGTCTCAAGACCAGGTTTTGAAGGTCTTGGTCTCGTCTCCCTATCAACCGCATTGTTACACAGTCTTTTCTCAGTCTCTCAGTCTCAGTCTCTCAAAAATATCACTTTGATTGGATGTAAAATATCCTGCTTTAAAAGCAACCACTAACTTGAGTTACTTCTTTGAAAATTTAGTAGACACTGACTCGGTCTCATCTTGCCTTGGACTTGTTCTTTACTTGGTCACAGCCACCTAAGTCTTGGTCTTTTCTCAGTCTCAATACAGTCTGGTCTTGGTAATGACTTGGTTTTGGTTCAGGTGGTCATTACTACAACACTGGTAAATACTTTACTTGCGTGGGCGATTCATTGTTCTTCAAAAGGCTAGTTGTCCTTTTCATTAAAAAGACAAATAAACAGCTTTAATTTGAGGGAGAAAATTGATTATAAAGAACAAAAAAATAACTGGATATGAGCCTACTCAAGTTTTAAAACACCACACAGGTGGCCAGTGGCCCCCTCTGGTGGTGCCACTGGCACATGCAAGAAGCATTGAATCATCTTTATGTAATTAAAATTCCAAGCAATTAACACGTTTGACACATAATCTCCAGAAATGTTGTTAACTGAGCCCCAGCCTTGAAGTTTAAGACCCAAAGCCCAGGTCATTAGCAAGCAGGTACGTACCGCTGGTTTACACATGGTGTAGAAAACTCAGCAAGCAGACGGAAGTTAGCAAAATAAGGCAACATTCCTTGGCCCTGGAAGAACAAGGTAAGAACAGGAAGACAACAAGACATGAAAGGGACAAAAACAAGACAGCGAGTCATTTGGATCAGCAGGCATGAAGCTGATGTGCCGCCTATCCCTCAGAGTTACAGGTAACAAAGGTATCATACAATGCCAAGGCATCTTTCCACATAACCATACACTATTTCATATATCAAACATTAACTGTGTGGGGAACTGAAGTCTAAAAATAGATGACGTTGTCACCAAATATAGACCTATTTGACGGATCTAACAGAAGAGCCTTCTCCTTCAGGGCACACAATTAGTCTTTAGCTAAAATTAGACTGGTCTTTAATTTGACTTCCTAATGATTCATTCTCCTCATCTATTGTGCACAGAAACTTACCCTCACTATGAAAGGAGCATAAAGAATTGGTGATGTCCAAAATAACAGATTAACTGTTTAGACTTTAATTTAAGCCACTTGTTCACAGTACAGACTTGTTGACACACTTAAATTAAATTAAATTTAAGGGGTTCATCCATTTGGGAGCATGAATGTGTTGACCCCATGTTATGGCAACTATGTGATTATCAGATATTTTGAATGTATTGCTGACATTTTTGTTAAGAATGCAACATTTGTCAAAAATGAGAATGGTTCATCCTCTCAAGTATGACAGCCTTTAGGTTTTATCACTTTGAGACCATGAATACCAACAGCAAATATAATGCAAATTGAGCATTATCATATTATTTTTTATTTAGGCATTAGTTTGTTAATTCAGAAATCTTATGATAGAATTAAGTGTCAATATATTTTTTTTAAAAAACCCCACAAAAAACCATCTCCTAGTAACCACAAATATTAATGGCAAATATTACTGGAAAATGACCAATAACTCTCGGCTCTAGAAAGACAGAATGACTGACTGACAAAGGTCTTGCTTCTGGTAAGAAATGAAATGGTTTTGCCTCATATAAGCATGCCTAAATATCAAAGTGAACCAGAAACATCTTGATCATATACTCCTTTAAAACCCAAATGCAAAAGGCAACATGCAAAAGTGAAGTAATTTTACATTTAATGAGGTAATAATCACTATTGCATCCTTACACCAAACTATAAGCTAACTACTGCTAACTCACGTTTCATGTCTTTTCATCCAGAGAGCAAAAAAATATACTGTAAAACTGCACAGCACTCATCTGAATTCCCCGCTAAACATTAAAAAGGGCATTGAACAAACACAGAACAGGCTTTGATACACAGTACAATCATACATACATTCAGCCAGCCACTATTTGAAGGAGCAATCAGAAGCCATGCAGAGTAAAGAGCAATATATTTAACTGCCACACATCATTGTTTAGAAGATAAGGGTCTGAATTTCATGTTGTCTCGGGTATGAGATCATCTTCAGCAGGTTTATGAGTGCTTGAAAAAAATCCTAATGAAATTAGCAGTGGCTGTAATATGACCTGATCAGAACTGTAAAATGCTCAAAGTACTGACAGCAGTTTCTGACTTGGACAGAAGCTACTATGATGCCCTTGAGTGATCAATCAATCTTCAGATGTTGCTAAAAAGAATGAAGATGATCTTACAACCAAGAAGCTTCCAGTACACCCCATCTTGAACCCGGCTAAGTTGCTAAATCAGCTTTTAAACATCAAACACTGTGTTAAAAATTGTGTTAAAATTGTTCCGTAGCCAAATAAATTTGAACTTAGTGCTGTGACTGAAAGACGGCATTATAGAGAGTGGGCGCTGTGATTTTCTTTATCTGATTGCAATCGAAATTAAGTTTGACTCGCGTTCCGAAACTGTATTTTGTGTGTAACTCCTGACTTATTCAGAAGACAAGTCAAACTCAAAATTAAGATAAAAGTCACCGCATTCAACTTCACCAAGATGCACGAGAAGATATATTATAAGGTTATTTGGCTAGTGGTCTGGGTTTTAAAGCATGTAAAAGAAGACTTACCGTCAGGGCTGAAACAAAAGCTGGTCATTAAAACATACTTACTATGCGACACAAACAGAGTACATCTGTTTTGCAGTTTTTGTACCATATGATTTGAACTTTCCACCTAGCATGAGCATGCTAGTACCTCTAGGAACTGGTAAGTCCATACTGTGACTGGGCATCATATCTGCTCAGTGCAACACAACAGCAATAGTAGCAGACAAGACAGGAATAGGGAAGTCCCCATCTAGATCAAGACCTGCTCTGGGTTTCTAAATGACACACAACCCATTTGGTAGTTTTTGCATGAACGGGGATGACACAACCCGACTTGATGTTGGTAGTTTTTGCATGTGGGGTTTGAAGAGGAGCTATTTATGTTAAAGTCAGCGGAGGACACAGACAGACAGATATATTAGAAGAAAAAAAAAGATGCCACCACAATTGGAAGCAAATAAGAAGCAACACTTAACACTGAGAAGAAAGGCATGCATCTAACATTTACACAGCAGTTATTATATTATCATTTTGGTTAAGCTATACTTGACTGTTAAAACACACACACACACAAAATACAGCTTATGCTGCTATTAAAAAAAATCATACAATTTCTTGAACACAGTTTTGACCAAGACATCTGTGACTAATTCAGAAATAATCAAAACATATCAACAAGCTTATGACATTAAGCTGATTTGCATTTTTGTAATACTATCGAAATAAATCAAATTAAATTAACTTAATTTGGCTGTGTGCCTCTGGGTTAAATATTAATATTGAGTCATCAGAATTTATTGTGTATTTGACATGAAAACTTCCACATAAACACACCCAACACATTAACTAATAAGACTTTGACAACATATGACACATTTGACTGGGTACAGAACTAAATAAAATGAAAATGACATCAAGGGTTAACCACTTTTCAGTGGTTTTATCGCAAATGTAATATGACTACAGTAGAGTGGCTCGCAAGGTGTTTTCTAACACGGCAGTCATTCTGTTATCCGGCATGAATTTCGGGGTCTAGTCCGAGGAAACAGTCATGAGTGTCCAGTAACAGTATGGCCTACTCGGTCTCAGTTACCTGACTGTTTTAGATACAGGGGCTTGCTCTTTTCTACAAATGAAAGGCTGGATTTACAGTCAGCTATGAATCATTTCTTTGTTATATCTTTTATCACAAAGATGTGACACTGTTTTTATTGTATAATTATTGTTTGGGCATTGATATGTGGAAAAGTATATTGAACAAAAACAGTTTTTTGATGCACACAATAGATATATATGTCAAACTTTGGTTGCAGATTTGTTCAAATCAGCGTTAATGAGCACTTCTCTTTTTCCCCAAACAATCCATCCGCATGAAAGGTGTGGCATATCAATCACAATAAAAGGTCCCTCTTAAGAAATCACACAACACAATGCTGATGTTGCAAGTTTTAAGGGGATGTGCTATTGGCAATGCTGACTGCAGAAATGTCCTCCAGAGCTGTTGCCCGTGAACTGAATTATTAATACACACCTGCAAGCCATCTCCTAAGATGTTTATGTTGATTTGGCAGTACATCCAACTGCCTCAAAACCACAGACCACATGTCGTGCTGTTTAAAACATATCTTGATGTGCCACACCTGTCACGTGGATGCATTATCTTGGAAAAGGAGTAGATTTTGATAAATTTGTGACTAAAAATTCAGAGAAACGTTTCTATGAAGTGCATGAAAAAAGTTGTTGATCTTTAATTTGAACCTGTGAAAAATGGGAGCGAAAATAAAAGCTTAAAATGTTGTCCAGTGTAATATTCCTCAATAAAAAAGCAATAAAGACAGAGAAATAACAGATAAAAATATGATATGTGTCATATTAAAGAAGAGCAAATCTGTAAATCCAGCCGGTGACTGGAATTTAGATAGCAGTTAGATGTAAATTAGAAAATCAGTTAAGCACACAGAGCAATGCACACTGTATGTCCTTTTGCCTTTTCTGCATATAGAAAATACAGAGCATGTATTGTTGGGGGACAAACTGAAGTTTACTTAACTTAAATAAAATGGGTATAAAGGAAACTTTAAAGAGTATAACAAACATTAACTCTAAAATCACTTCAAAGTCAGAGTGCAACTGACCCGACAGAATAGATTCAACATATTATTAAAAAAAAGGGCCTGGCTATCTAGTGATGCACTTTCACCTTGGGGGTCATGTGGATGACAGTATCTGAGTGGCTTTGTAAGTTTTCCCTCATCAGGGAATCTCAGGAGGAGTGTAAGGAAGAGAAAGAAGAGGCAGAACTAGGCTCTGGCACAAAAAGCAGACAGGCGGAAGATAACGTATATAGGCAGATAAGTAATTAAGAATGTTAAAATACTCTTTGTTGGCATGCACAGTAACAGGAAAAAGGAAACCCTGTCTGTGTAGAATGCTTCAGAGCTGCCAGCATGCACACAGTGGTTACAGTTAAGCATTCAGCTGCGCTAAGCTCAGAAAAGTTCAGCTTACGTCAGGTCACACAACATTGAAAAGGGGGTCAGAAAAACAAACAGAAAGCACAGAAATTGTAAGGGCAAGGTGAGGGTGGGGAGGGGAAGAGGGGGGGTCATCAGCCAGTACCATCATTGAGCATTCCATGCAAAAAATACCATATTCATTCATTTCCATCATAATTATCAACAGATCCTGGAGACCTAGAGGGTTTCAGATTGAACCAAGAGTGAACAGCACTGCCCATGAACGCTGAGGACACTAAACACTCTCCGTTTCTAGATAAGAGCCAACTGGGTACTAGCAGTGCAGCAATAAAGAGTATAATTGGCACATCAGATGATTGTGAAATTACTATCAGGCTAATGTCCTCAAACAGATGAACACAGAAGAGCTGATAAGGTGTATTATTTAAGTCAACCATTATGTTCTTTGGTAAGAGGGCTTTTACAGTTCAGCGCTAACCATAGATAAATAAGAATAAAATATCAAACCAACGTACCTACCATTATCAGTGTCCTTCCTGCAATCCTACAGGAACTTAATTCTTTGCCTTGTGTCCTGTTTTTCTTCTTTTCTTTTTGGCTTTTGCCTTTATTATGTATAAGACAGTTTGAGCGTGAAATGGGGAAGGAAAGTGGACGACATGCAGCAAAGGGCCTCAGGTTGGAGTCGGACCTGCGGCAAATGCGGTGAGGAGGACATAGCCTCTGTAGATGGGCACTCGCTCTATCAGGTGAGTTACTGGTCACCCCACTGTGTTTCTGAATAACAGAGATTATTATCTCAGAATTATAAGTAGTTTTCATGTTTTGTTGAGATAATAATTTTGCAAATTCTTAATTTTCTAAATTTAAGAGATCATTATTCTGGTAATTCAGGAAAACAAGAGCAGATTGTTTTTCCCAATTTGCTAATTTGTATGAATGAATGACATAATAATGTTGTATATTTTTGCTTTTCCGGAATTTTGAGATTATTACTCCCTTAATTCACATAATTATTCCCTTAATTCAGGAAAACAAAAGTGAAGTCGATTCAAGAGCAGAGTATTTTTCCAATCTGCTCTAGTTTTGCTGAATTAACAAGATAATAATCTCCTGAATTCTCTTTTTTTCCTGATTTTAATTCCGATTTCAGTGTTTTTTTTTTTAATTATGGCGAAACAGAAAAGATATTTTTTCCAAGAAAACTTTTCCTATAATTATGAGATAATAATGTAATTAATTCAGAAAAAAATTGCATTTTTTCCCCTATGAAAACATTTCTGATAATTCTGAGATTGTTTTTTCATCTTAGAAAAACAGAGCTCATATTTTTTTCCTCTCAAAGTTCTACCACATAATTTTCTATAGCAGTTTATTTTCACTTCCACTGAAAGCAACAAAACCAAAGAGGTGGACTTTAAACATCCATAGGGTTTCCTTCCCTTATGTGTTTGTACAGTCTGGCATATGTTACTTTTTGCACTTGCTGACCTTGCCTTGTGCATATTTAACTAACCTATGGGGGCTGCATGGCTGTGAGGGGACAGTCATGGACACTTACAAATGGTGACTAAATCAGGGAAAAGACTCAGCTTGACAGGACACGGCTGTTCACCCTTGGCTGTCTCCTTCCCATCTTGCCTGCACATTCTGCTATTGGACAATAGGGCACTCACCAGTACATAGTAGTAAGCATACAACGCTGCCAGATGGTGAACTACAAAAAACTTGTCGCCTATCGCCTTCCAATAGTAAAATATTAGCAGCAGATCTGTAAAACAGAAGTAGATGGAAAAGAGAGATTACATGTCATTGGAGCAATCAAAACATTTTTTAAAGTAAACACAGCTGTTACTATAAGCTTTTAACACTTCATTCAAAAATGGTCTATGCTGACACAAAAAGTTAGGGCCCAAACTCAAGTGAGTCATATCTTATTATCAATAATGTAATTGTTCTTTTGGTCTTACTTTCACAAACATTACTTAAGTAAACTGTATGTTTGTCTTACCAGATATGAGGTAGCCTGTTGTGATGGCAACATTAGTCTTCACCAGTGTAGGATCTCCCCTATTGAAAAAAACAACACATTTGGTTTGGCAGGGGTTGTGAGTTTAAATGTTCAAAGTCCATATGTGTAGGCGTTGAAAATATCTGAATTTGCTGACTTCTTGTGGTAGTATCAAAAAGAAACAGAGAGGAACAGCGCCTGAATTAGTAAAGCCACCTCCAACTTGCAGGAGATTTCCAATTTGCATGTTTTTTTTTTACCAGCCAAAATAATTACCTGTTTGATTTCACATGCATATTTGTTTCAGTACATTTTATTGTGAATTATGTAGAAGGCAAACTTAAAGAACTTAGTTATTTGATGCTATAAAAGAGGGTTTAATATCATGACTGACAGCTGTGTGCACCAATCGGTGTGCTATGGCGCTGATCATGATTGGTTGGATGGGTGAATGAGTGGAAACTCACTACTGCGCAGACTCTTATTCCAAATAACGTCATCACTATAAGACAGCAGCAGCCATATCTGGGATTTTTTTGTACAGTGGGAGTAAGTGGAGACGCATATCGTCTATCTTAATATGCCGTCTATATTCCAAACCATTCCTTACACTTGTGCTCTTTAATTTTTTGGTTTTGGAAAAGGTAAAAAAGAGACACCAACCCTCTATACTCTTCGTATACCATCAGTCATTTTTACTCCAACCCCTTGCACCCTTCTTTAACCTGTGAATGAGTCCAAAGCTCGAAAGACCTGCCATGACTACGGTTACTAAGATATGACCGCACAATCTGGCGATTTGTGAAAAAAAAGACAACAAACTGTATAAAATTAACGAAAAAAACTGTTGAAAGCAAAAATAAAAAACAAGCGATTTTACTGCCAAACCCTTACCAGACTGGGTCTTCATTGACGGCATCATCAAAGAACAAGATGTACAAACAGAAGATTCCCACCAACAGCGCGTGAAACGTCGACACCGTCCTGAAATTTAAAAAAAAAACACAGCCGTGAAGATCGACTCCTGTCCAACAATACTGACACGTCAGAGATTTTGTGTTCAAAAAGCCTGCCAAATGGAATAGCGAGTGTTGTCATGAAAAGCGCCTTGAAGCTGTAGTTTAGAGTGCTGAATTTTGAGTACTCACAGTAAATCAACTGATTGCCTGTCAGGGCTGCACACAGATTCAGACCAATTAGACTAAGAGATTAAACACTGCTGAAGGGTCGGGCAGAGCAGCACACAGTCCCAGTCAGTCATCAAGGCAGCGAGACAGTTCGACACTTCTCAGCAATCAGTCAGTGAGACACAATGACGGCCACGCAGACTGTAAGACTGCCTCGGTAAGAATCTGTAAAGTCATAGGCCTCAGCAGGGATCTCCACTGATCACTCACTTTCATTTGCTCATAAACCATGTGACCATTTCAATTTCACAAGTGCTCTCATGAGTAATAAACAGAGTATGAGAGGAAATGAAAATGAGTGATTCATGCAAGGTGGACCCCGGCTGCATCACTTAAAACACTCTTGGACATCCAGAGGCCTTCAGTCTAGAGTGCAGGCTTTCACTGTGCTCATAATGCAGCCTGTCTTTCTCACTCAAGAAAAAACACTCCATCTTCTGGATCTAGCCAGTATCTGCAATGTTCTCACAACAAGTTAGCAGATAAAACGGCAACATGACAACAGATGACACTTGGTTGTTGTTTGATCAAATTGTCTGTTCATCAGTTATGAACACTTTGTCCCTAAAGCATTCCTACTTGTCGGTTCATTTTGACTGAACTGTGAAGATAAAATAGCAGATTATTGCTTCTGTAAAATACTATGTCCAAAAGGAATGATAGCATTAGACATGAAAAAGTGCAGAAACATAATGGATAACAGTATTTTAAATAAATATTTGGAGGTTTTTTTTGTTTGTTTTTTTTACATTTTACAATCTGTAAAAAAAAAAAAAAAGGAAAAAAAGAGGTCGAATCAACAAAAAGCTCTGCCAAATCAAGGGTGAAAAAAACGCTCCAAGCACTGTTCCGCTGAGTTTCCACCATGCTGCCGCCACCTTGAAACACTGGCATGTGGAGCAAACATTGCAAAATACACAACGCATCCTACTCGTGAGTCAGATATTAGTGTCACAGGAAATATGTAGGTTGACTGAGACAAACCCCCCTCTGGCCATCATCTGCGCTGAGAGCAGTGTAACAGTCTCTGCTGTACATGGAGTGTAAATAATATTCAGACTCATCACCATTAAAGTTAATGTCGGGTCACCTTGAGTTCCATTCCACCTTCTGCTTGTCACTGAGGATGAGGAAGCCGGGGCTGATGCGCATGGACATCCAGGGGCTGACTTTGTGGAAGAGCCACTGGAAGGTGAAGAAACTGGTCACCGAGATGGTAAGAATAAGCTGGGTGAATGGGTCCATGGCCACCCAACCCCGCTGTGTGAGGATGGACAGACAGAAGGTACAGGTTAGGACGAGGACTGGTCCAGTCCTGTCAATTTTTAACTCACGTCTAGTAAGGGGGGGCTGCCACTGGCCTTCTCCTGAATCTGTGGCCTCATAGTGTGGGAAACGAACAGCTATCAAAGACAAGAGTTGACGGATAAAGGTTTTTAAGGGCCGTTACTGATTATTAGTAGTTAATGAGACTGATTACCAATACTCTGAACTGATGCATTTACAATAAAAATAAAAATCTTTCCATCAATGCTTAGAATTTGGAATATAACAAACTCCAATACAAAACTTCATTTAAATGCCTTTGGCAAATATTAAAACAAAACAGAAAAACTCAACATCATATACAAGTTCCCAGCAACTTTTTAAAAAATATAATGTCAAGTGAAAATTTTAAATAAGAAATGAATAAATAAAAAAATTGCTCCCTAAGGTTTTACGAAATAAAAGTTTCTCCCATGCAGAAACTTTATTTGCACTTTTTAATTTATTTAGTTTTTATCTGTGATCATTAAACAAATACCGATACAGCTCTTTATGTCTTCAGAGCTTCTACCAAAAACTGGTGGTTGAAACATTTCAGAAGTTGAATTTTTGGTCCTTCTTGGGTGTATTTCACAGAGGAAATGTGGCTCCTCAGACAGAAAACAAAACTATCACACTCAGTGTCTGTGAGCTGAAACCAGTCATTGTGGTTTGAGCACACAGGTTGTAAAGCCACACAAACCTTCTTTCCCAGAAAGCTCTGCAACAAAAAAAAAAATGTATGATGTTATGATGTGAGTCCCAGTAAGCTGCACCATAAGAATATGCTTTTACACCCACCTTGAGCTTGGCTTTGTTTGCTTCAATAAAACACACCCAAGAGGCAGTGTCCAATCATTACATAAACCTTTTAGCGCTGTTACATCTTCTGAGTGACACTAAAGAGTTTTTCTTCATTGCAGGGAAGAGCATATCATCAAATTAACATCCACCTAGTCAGAGTTGGTCAGGATCTACCTGCGCATGCACAAACCTGTCTCGCAGTCTGTATTTAAGAGTTTGCTTCATATAACCATCAATCATTATTTCTCTTCAACCAAAACAAAAGCTACATGTGTAAAACGCTGAGCAAAGTACACAGGGCCACGCTCCAGACACATCTTGGCACTCACAACCATGTGTGTTTTGATCAACAACACAATGAGTACCTGACTGGTAACCAAAACAAATACAGACCCAGTTTACAAAAGACAAGTGACTATATAAAATCTGGATGACTGAACAGTCCGACCCCTGTTTGCATAGCACACAGTGGATCCAGAATTCCCAAAACCTTTAGCACATGCCCTTGAGCTGTACACATGGCTGGTGTGTTCCCTGTTGCTGGTTAAAGTGTCAAACTGACCCAAAAGTACTACAGTCACTTTTGGGTCAGTTTGACACTGAATATTTAGCATATTTAACAAATAGCTTTGTTTCAGCTATTGAAGTCATTACTCATCATCAGATCCTTCAATAGTGGAAACAAAGCAAATATGTGGGGACAAATTCCATATTTCATATACTGGAGAAAACATAAACCTGTGAAATGCCTTCTTCTTAGTTTTTAATAATACCTAATTTTTAGTTACTATTTTTTGGAATGCATACTTTTTAGTTACTAGTTGTTTTTTTATGTTTTCTTATTAGTTACTATTTGTTGGCTACTTTCAAGTTAGTACTTTTCTGGAGTGCCACCTCTGTAGTTACGTATTATTGGTTACTAGTTTTTGTTTTGTTTTTTGAATGCCTACATTTTACATTTTAGTAACTAAATTTTTGGAATGCCAACTTTTAAGTTCTTTTGGAAAGCCTACGTTTTTGTAACTAGTTATTTTTTAATGCCTACTTTTTGGTTTCTACTTTTTGTTAAGTTTAGTTTTTTGAATGCTTATATTTTAGTTAGTAGTTTTTTTTGATGCTTACTTTTTAGTTACTGGTACTTAGTAATTTTTGATATGACTAAACAAGTAGAAATCATCGTCACAGCACTGGCAATAAACAAATATTGCACAGCTCAGCTACAGACTGATCTTCTGTTCATGTGTCAGTTTCAGAGGGTTATGAGAGAGTGATAGCATAGCTTTGCTGTAAGAGCATCCTTAATGGACACCGGTCAGCCATGTGCTGGAAAATGAGAATTGAACATTGCACATGGTATAAAGGGCCATCAGCACAGAATGGTTCAATAAAATCAATGTCATATAATTAAATTCAATATCTAGGCCCTGAAGTAACATGATGTGGAGTAAAACTCTGCAAAAAATCCAAATAAAATAAAATAAATGAAAAAAAAAAAATCGGTCTATTTCCTCATATTTGCGTCAAAAGTTGGTGCTGTCTATATGACTTCAAAGGTCAAAAGTGATCAGCTCTGCATACACTCTGGCTTGTGGCCAGGAAATGTGTGTCAGGGACAGTGGTCCACTGCGGACAGAGTCCAGAGCAGTGAACTGTTTCATGAGTGCTGCCTGGAGCTATTTGCATATGGACTGATTTGACTGTGCCAGCTCTTTGTAAGAGGCCAAGTCAGTTAACTTTATATATTTACATCTCCAAAGTAAAAGAACAGACCATCTCCCAACACAGGCATACTAAAAGAAAAACACACACACACGCCTGACTCCCTGGAGTCCTGGCCTTGGTGATTTTATACCTGCCTTTGTTCCTGCGTTACGCCAAAGAAATGCTCGCGGACAAACAGTGTGTGCATTGAAAGACTTTAGCCAAGAAAAAGTCACCAGGGAACTGAAAGGCCAATTCCATTGAGTCCTCTCCTTTTGCACGCCTGTAATACATTAGCGAGCAGCAAGCACAAGTACTTTAATGTAGCATGCTGCAAGGCAGAAAGACTTTTTTCTTAATAGAGGGATACTTCAAGAGTCCATGCTGGGATTTTAACCGAGTGGATATCTGGAAGACTACCTTGAGCCATTAGAGGAGCAGAGAGACACACGCATGTATGCTTCTCGCATGTGCAGTTCCCTGTTGCCAAGGGCAAACGGTTACAGAGGTCGACTTAAGGATACAGAGCGACAACAGCTGAAGTACCAAACCAAGCACTGTCGTTGTGCAGAGCCTCTCACAAAAACCTGCCTTTCAACAAACACATTTGTTGAGTCGAGTGTGTTTCTTTAGCAAACTGTTGTATACACTGTAAACAAAGAGTTAACAATGAATTTGCTAAGATTTTAACGGGCTGCTCACACACTTCCTGGCAGATCTGTTAAGCTGTAAGAAGGCTGGTATTTATTGCCAATGATTCAATATAGACCTGCAGTGATATAGACAAAGAGGGCAGGAACTAGATCACCCAATCAGGACTCTTGAAAAGCATCACCCAATTATTTCTGAGAAAAGCAATCTCTTTGCCCAAACCCAGCTAACAGGAAACGTTCCCGCAACTTTAGCTGACATTACCTAGAAGCTGCAATGATGTTTCAAAGAAAACATTTTGATCTAATGTTCAAAGGACATTTAAAGGGTGTTTATTGTTTCAAATAATGTTCCTATATGGTTAAATGCTGACTGAGATGTAATGTTTTGGTGATAATGAGAGGTGACAGATCAGAAGATGTTCTTTTTGTAAAACGTTACACAAACATTTTGAAAGCCACATTCAGAACATGTTAGGAGGCCCGAGATTACAGAACTTTTTTTGGTGAAAATGTAGTGTAATATGATATGTTAGAACAAAAACATTTTTGTGATGTTTACAGAGAATGCCACCCTAACTTTAAGAATAAGGTTCTGGGAACTAAAAGAAAACTTGAAAATATTACTAAAACATTGCATTGTTGCAGTGTAACATTCCCCGAGTGTTTTTAGCACCAAAAACTGTTATCACAAGAAGAAAGAAAAGCAGATGTGCATGTCTAAAATGGATTTGGCTGTTACAAGGTGGAAATAATGACTTTGGGGGAATGAACTCCAAACTAGGCAGTGTTATTCAGACAACCGCTGATTTATTATTGTGTCAACCATTAAGATAGACACCGGTATGCTTGGGCCCGCCTTGAGGGTAGGCCAATGTCGATCTGCACATCGCTTAAACAGGTTTTTCCTTGAAGGCTGTTTTGCCAGCGTCATATTTACAGGAACGTAAGGGTAAAATACGCTTGCGTAAGAAGGGTGGACCTCTTTTTTTAAGAGGAAACGTTAGCCCCCACGAAAATAACTCCGCTATGTGCATCACTGGATCGCATTTTAGAGATGCTCGGGAGAAATCGATCGCCTGAAGCAAACATGTTATAAACCATCATTGAGGGGTTTTTTTCTCTTTAGGCACACACAAGGCCAGTTCACGCCGCATTGCCTGGCCAGCTGCTGTAAAATGTGTTGAGGGGAAAAATAACACTGGCCTGCTCGTGTGTCTAGTACCAGCCACAGACAGGCTATGTTAAGAGTGGAAATATAAGATCCTACCTTAAGACGTTCATTAAGATGATTTGCGCTTCACTCCCTCAACTGGTTATGGTTTCCTGGATCGCTTTCGAAGCCGTGTTTGTTGAGTCAAAGCTACAGCCATGTCGAGTCATTTTTTTTTGTGTGATAAACAAGACGAGCCCGCCTCTTGGTCCACACACACGCTAACAACTCGTGGGGGATGCGGAGCTCCGCGTCGGCTTTGCGGTGTTTACAGAGGATCCCATCCGACGCGAAACGTGCATAATTGCAGAGGTGCAGATCATGCAGCTCGATGCTCGATTAGAGAAACGATGGGGGGTGTTACTGTGTGAGGTAACTCTCCCCCTCTCCGCCTCTCTCTTTCCTATAGGGCTCGAATTACAGCTGAATTCTTAAAGACACACACACACACACACACACATGCACACATGCACACTACCACAGTAGTCTGCCCAAGAACACTCACTGTGTCTATTTATAGCCCGTGCTTGTTGAACTGATCCAGGGTAAATCAGACAAGATAGTCAGTAAAAGCAAAGTGCAGCTACTGATCTTAGTATGGATGAATCATCCAGCGAAGGCCTCGAAATACTCACACTGAATCTTTGACATTTGTCTCATTTTGCCATATGTGTCACAAAGAATCCGTGACAAAGAAACCTTGTTTAAATATGTCATTGTGTTATAATCGTAGGTTGTGATTAAAATAAGGGCCAAAATTAAAGAACATACAAAAGCAGTTTTGACTCCCAATGTTTTGTTAAGCCACTGATGTCACTGTGCCCTGACCCTCCTCAGATGCCAGCCAAAGTGCAGGGTCCACTCATAAACATACCCAGAGGGTAGATGGCAGATTAAATGACCAGTGGCTGTAATTTAACATGACATTTTCTCAGTGCTGGACCTGTGTGGTACCTGTGGTGCCCAAAGTAATGTTCCCCTGTCCACCCTTCCAAAAAAGAAAAAAGTTTTATTCTTATCTTTTATATTTATTGTATTTATTAAAACAAGAGCCAGTTGGGAATCAAGACAAAAAACTTAACAGAAAAGTTGAGTTATGGGAAAACATTTTTGATTGGAAACACACAAACTTGATTCAAGTCTTGTGGTGTGAGGGAAGACCCCCAGGGAACCCTCAATGACCCAAGTGAGGCAACACATGTAGGACATAATAGAATCAGCACTTACACATTTACGTTGCACTTTTCATATACACAAAGTAAAATTATTATTTGGTTTTCATAAATAAGACTTTTGGCTTATTTTAAAATAAAAGCATAGGTCTACTGTCTTAACCCTTTGAAACCTGGATCACCATCAGTTGTCTTGGGCTGCCTTACACAAGCATTAAGATCTTTGAACCCCAAATAAACTGGTTTGATTTCTTTCTTTGCAAAACAATCAGTAAAAGGTGTCAAACAAATAACCTGAATTGGCTTTTAAAAAGAGAGAGAGAGAGAGAATCATTAGAAAATGATCAGATAACTAGGGGAAAATATCAAGAAATCCATATTCATAACTACATATTTAAAATTTCACTACAGAAATAAATAAATACATTTATTTTAGATTTTTTTCAGGTGATTTTGTCTTTTTTTCTTTTACTTTTTTCTAATTTCAGGTAGTTTCTTGTAATTTTTTAAAATTAATTTCTCACTTACTTTTGGATAATTTCTTGTTTGCTCATTGCCTTATTTTCATGTTTTTAAAAGAAATCAAGCCAATTTGCTCAGGTTTCAAAGGGTTAAGATATATCCAAATAGTGACAGCCAAGGTGCATCATTGTAAATCATCTGAGAGAGATACTGCAAAACTGTGATTTGAAATGTTATTAAAACAACAAAACCCAACAGGACACTATGTAGCCTATGTATAAGACAAGTTTAAAACAGCATTAAAATTAATGTTTAAAAAAAGGAGAGAGAGTGAGCAAAAGAGAGAGAAATATTATAACATTATCAAAATAAGGTAAAATTATCCAGCAACTACATTATGACTATTAGAATTGCATTTTCAAACTAGTTTAAATAACATGTATTTGTTTTATTTTATTTTGTTTTATTTGCATGTTTGTGTATTTTTATACTTTCCTTTTCTTTTTTTCTCTCTCTTTTTGTTGCATATTTTAGGCAATTTTCTTATTACTATTATAATTAAATTATTACTTTTTGGGGGGATGGGGCAGTTTGTGGGTCATTTCATGTCAAGTTGCCCATTGTCTTCCTGTCATGTTTGTATATATATACACATATGAGTGGAGTTTCCAAAGTTTCCAATTATATCACACAGAATTTTCGCATGAAGTTAATTAAAGTCAAAAGGCTAGTCGTGGCTGACAGTGAGAGAGGAAGAAGTATCAGGATTTTTGAAACTGAATTAAACATTCATTTGAATTCACACCGTCTTCGGACCAACCGATATTTCATTGTGGATCGCGAGGTATATAAAGAGCCTCATTCGTTTATAAGGTTGACTTTGGGTATTGTTTATTGTGTTCTCTGCTATTTTCAATGACTGACTCGATCAGGTTTCAGTACGCTTCCTCTGCTTCCTGAAGTTGCGGTTACTAACGTTTCCTTGCTGTTTTAGCAGTATCTTCCACCCTCCGTATAGTCACACAGTGCACTCTGGGTAATATGCTGGACGTTGGGGATGACATCAGCGCGTGTTGAGGACCTGTACTGTGGTGATACTACTTTAAACGCACCACGAGATACGAGTGAAAGCATATACGGAGGTCGGCAGATAGACACTTTGTTACAGTGGCTCATTATTTGTTGGTTAATGGGGTCTAATAGGTATCTCTGTTTTTGTTTTTGTTTTTGTTTATACAATAACTGCGGCCACAGAACTTTATTTAAATTACGTGATTAGTTATGTGTGAATGTAAACACTCCCACCTTAAACAACAACAAACACCAAAAAATCAAATTTTTATTTATCCTACACCGCAAAGCACAATGGGATAAAGCAGTCAGAATATGAGCACGACAATTCAATAAAGAAATAAAACGTATTTGCATAGTTTTCCTTTTTATTTGCTTCATTGTTAAATTGCATAGCATCCCTGCGTTACATTGTAACAATGTGCAGTAAATGTAACAGCATGCAGTCTATTGTTAAAATAAACTGCATAAGGTGACTGTGACAGTACCGACTTCTGCCACATAGCGGCGCACTATCTCCAGGTTAGTAAACCCACTATTGTTATTTCTATTTTATCATTGATTTTCACCCTTATATACATTGGCTATGGTTGCTTTTTCTCTTCAAGAACCTTTTAGTAATTGATTTGAAATGATTTTTAATGTTTGTTACCTGAGAAGGTCGACTGACTCATCTGGTGCTGAAGAAATGTTAAACATTTGACACACCTTATGTGTCTCAAAAGTTAAAATGTAACAAGCACCTCACGTGGTGGCACCTGTAATTTTTAGAGTGTAAGTGAAAGATTGTAGCACTTAAAAACTAACTTTGACATATTTCTAAATCTTGCATGTCCTTCCTCGAACTAGTTGTTACTATTCTGCTGTTGTTGGCAACCTGATTTTATCAAAGCCTTAATACTGTCACTCACAAACTTATTACAAACTATAAAAAAGGTAAAATATATCTTTTTTTATTATTTATATGGAAATACAAAATTAAGATACATGCATTGGTAATGGCATAAATACAGAACGATCGCCATAAAAAAATATTCATAAAAACTCAGGAAAAATTAAGCTCATGGAAGCTCCCACTGTAACAGCTCCTTTAGTTGGTAGAAAACAACCACCTGCTTGTCATGTAAAAGCAGATGTCCTTTTCATCTTATTGTACTGAACAAAGAGATGCCAAAGCAAAGAAACAACATATACACTTTATCACATCAACATACACTTTGGTCAATTTAAAAAAAAAAAAAAAAAACAAGTGGCAAGGTGATAAATGCACTGATCAGTGGACTGAATCATTTAGATGTAGTGAAGAGTATGACGTATAACAAAAAAGCAGCATTCGTGATCAATGTGGAATAGTCAGTTTAACTAAAACATTGAATTAGTGGTAATAAAAGTAACTCAATGAAAGGTAGTGGACCAAAGCAGCACAATAATCAGTCCATTTTAATGACTAAAGGCCTCTTATGTGAGTGCCTGTACCATAGATTGTTTCTCCTGTTATCTAAAAGACTACTTGTAACAAAACCGCTCTGGACCATATTTCAACTTTGGATTGGTATTGTATATAAATGCATGTAGCTCTTAAAAATAAAGATTATATGCATGTCAAAATACTGTTACACAAAATATGTTTTAAAAAAAAGGCAAAAACAGCTTTGTGTTGATCGTGAATCACACCTGTCCTCTCTATTCTATCCAAACTAACTACAACTTAAAAACAATATGTACAAATGCCACAATCTTGTGCCTTAGTAAAAGTCATTATCCCTCGTGTTTATTCAACTAACTCCTCATGGTGGAAAATAACAAGCGTGACACTATGTTTTAACAGAGCTTCATTTCTGAGCTTGTTGTGACACTATTGTAAATCCAGCACAGCAATCCATTTTTTTTTTTAAAGTGATCATGTCGAGTGCAGAATCACACGCCAACTGAAATATTCTATGTGATGGTGTAGCTTGGATTACTATTGTCATACCCTATGTAAAAATAGCACCTTGGAGCTAATATGAAAGGCTCGCAGTAAAAAGAAGAGAACATAGAGTTTGTACAAAAAACAGGCACTTCTGAGCACATGTGTGTATAAAATCACACACGATCATATGATGCATGCATGCACATCCATGCACACAGTTAAGACCTGAGAATGCCACAGTAATGATACATGAAACTAAATCAAGTTGCAAAAAGTTGAAAATGAAAACACACTTGCTCTACTACTTTTACTAATTTAATAAGTATTATTTATAATGTACACAAGACATGTCAAATTGTTTAGGCTTTTGTAAAAACAACTACTGTCAATGTATTCCTAGCTCAGTTTCAGGATTAGCTGTTGATAATGGCAAACGACGGAGCTCAGACTGGTTCACTCTGCATCAATTCTTAAAATTTCTCTGCATTAAAAATCCTTTGTAAAAAGCTTCTTATGGCTACAAATGAGCTGCTGAGTCACAGTCTGCTCTTCTCTGAAGACAATTAATTGTATTAAGTTCATATAAAATATCTTTTTTACATTTATGTCCTTTACATTTAAATAAAACCTTGAGGTACACCTTAATACACTCCAAGGCACAGCGGTGCATCAGAGTACACTTCAGACCTCTGAACTTCATTACGTCTCTAGGATTGAACCTGATTGCCTAAAAATGTTCAAATTATTACCTTGTATTTGCGTACAGTTTTACATGACTGCTCAACATGTGATTGCGAACCTTGGCCATCTTGTAAATAAGGCGGATAAATATTGCAAAATGATCTTGAGTAACTCGCCTCTGCCGTCTCTACACAGCAGATATTGTGTTCAGTCTTCAGCACAGGTGACAATATCATCCATCCAGACACCAGTCCGAGGATAAAGAAAGGAAAACAAAACTTAGTCTTTAAAGCCACAAATAGTTGGCACGTTGGCATACTCCACTCCTTCGCTACACCATGAACTGGGTGTATCCCTCAGCGCCTGTGACGATCACATCCATCCAGATCCTCATGGCCTCGGGGGACGGAGCAACCATGTAGTAGATTCTGTCGTGAGTTTTTACGCTGAAGGTGAGGGAGGGGTTTGGACTCTGACAGAGAGGAAGGAAAGTTGAAGGAGGAGAAGGTGAAGGATGGAATGAGAAGAGAGGGAAGCGTGGGAGATGATGAATGGTGAGTGAGAGAAAAAAAAGAAGGGAGAAGAATATTACAAAAAATGCAAGAATATTACATAATGCTCAAGACAGGAGTCATCTGCATGCATCACTTTTGTAGCAACATATAAACACATACCTTATGTGCGTTCTTCAAGTGATCATAATACACTTCTTCAATAGCTTGGAAGTAGATGACTCCTTTCAGCTTGGCTTCATGCTTATCTGCAGAAGACAACAGTAGCAATTTTATAAATATATGAATATAAATATATTTTATCATGGGGGCCATAGATTGTCCAGGATTCGAAAGATAAGTAGATAAATCACTTCACATATATATACACATTATGAATACATTATGATAAAAACATTGCTCAGATAAATGTACTACTGCATGTCTCAACAAAGCTTTTCTTCCATCTATTGCTCTCCTTTTCATTTTAATTTAAAGAAACTATGAACATCTTCACTAAGGTACGAATACAAATATGTTTAAATGTATATTGTAGCGTCTGTTTTGTTAATATGCACTGATTTATATTAGAAATGCATAACATAAAATATAAATTTCTGTTGTAGTTTCTGTGCCTGCATGTGCATCTTCTGCTCTACCTGAATAATAGGAGAGTGTGCGTCGGTTGCGGTCAAAGACGAACCAGCGTTTCTTCCAGGTTTTGATTTTGCCTCCCATTTTGATCAGGTAGCCACGGCAGGTCTTTTCAGAGATGGACAAGTGGAAGCATGTGTCCGCGCTGTGGCCCGCAGACTCAATGTGAGCCCGCAGGTCAAAATCGTCCTTTCGCACCGGCAGGTAGCGTGTTAGCGGTCGGGACTGGGGAGAAAGGAGTAGATGGGTTCATTGAAAGAGAGAGGGCATTGGTTCAAGTGATGAAAAATGATGCATTTATAATGTGTTTAGATAATTCATACAAATCATGCAGATGTATATCATATGTTGGATTAAAGTAAAAGATTCTTTCTTCTGCTGCCAACAGCTGATGGTCCAGGCGAGAGAACAGAAGATGAAAGATGAAGCTTAAACTAAGAGCCGTCGGCTCAGACATGATTGAAACCATACAGAGAGAGGGAGGTATGAAAATGAAAGTACAAACATTTGCTATAGAAACGAGATGAAATGCTTTGTCAAAAAAGTAAACTGTTCCCTGAATTCCCCCAAAAGGTGGCATCGAGTTCAAAATGATCTTTTTCGGTAAAACCACACGACAAATGACTAACTGCTGAAAGAAAGCTTTATTTTTTTTACTTGTTGTGGTAAGGTTCATACTGTTTGAGATTAGAGATTATAGAAAATTAAAACTCATGCCGTACCAAAACATACATCAGTCACATCCAGAAACACTTTTCAATCATGAATGATTTGAGTAAAACATAAATCTTTAATGCTCCTGTCTTTTCTTTCTTACCTGTGCCCTCTGCTTTTCTCGCAGTTTCACCTCACGGTCGATAAGTTTCTGGCGTCTGCTCGTCTCCTCCTGCAGCCTTTTCTCCAGGTCCTCCCTTCTTTTCCTCTCCTCGTCCAGAGCCTGCTTACGAGCTTCCATCTCTTGCTCCTGAGAAATAATTGAACTTGTTACGTTTGAAAACACACACATTCATAGAAATGATGAAATGAAAGTCAAATTTGCCATTTCTGATTTTAACAGCAGTGACCCTGTGACTTCCAACTTTTTTTTTTTATCATAAAGGCGAATAGAGGGACAACATTTATATTTGACAATGACTAAAAGAGTGAAAATGATTGTGATTAAGATCTGATCTCACAGTGACCTTGTGTTCCAGGAGGCGGCTCTTCTCCGCCTGGGCTTCTCTCAGCAGACGCTCCATCTCCTCTAGCTTGATCATATTTGAAGTACTGGCACTGCAACACACAAACACAACACACATTAGCTACACACTTACAACATTTTTTCTGTACAAAGTACCGTTTACACAGTCCTAGGAAAACAAACACTACATCAACTGTAATGTGGCTGATCCTGAAATACACTGAACATATAATGAAAGTGAGCAGCTGCCAAGGTAATCAGTTAAACCTGTTACACCAGCAGCAAGTGTGACAAACGGCCTCCATTCTGACTTTTGTGTGTGTTTTTTCAGGTGTTACAATTTCAGAGAATCTCTGGTTCAGTGCCACAGTAGTGGGTGTACAGATATACAGCAGTGGATCAAAAACAAACCAAAAAACAGAAGAAATCCCTTTCGATCATCACTCCTGACCCTCAAAAGGTGTGTGGCGGTGTATTTTTCTGCAGAAGTTCTGCTCTCTGCTTGTATTTTCTTATTTTCTTTGTTATTTCTGTGTTTGGGACATTCATGGTCGTGTACACCAACAGCACTCAACTGAGGTTCCAGACTGAAAGCAGCAGGCATCCGAGAGAGACAGCACCAAAAACTTGAGTATCGAGGCTAAATGAACACACACAGTCATGTCTTGAAATGTTCTGTTTAGCATTCCCACAAAAAGGTTATGGCTTCCTGGAAATATTCCTGATTTTTTACCATTTCTGTGTGTGTGTGCTGAATAAAGAGGAAATACATTAGGAAAGGAAGCCTGGATGTGAAGGAAATCTAAAGACCGGACCGTCTCTCTGTCCTCTCTCTCTCAGTAAGACTTTCTAACTGCTGTGTCACTGTTGTCGGTTTAGTTCAGCAGGCCAGTTCAGGTCTCGCACACTGCAGATGGTCTACACATGACATGCATTCTTGACTGACTTCACAGAGAAGGGATTCTTGTTTATGTTTGTTATATTTAATAGTATTTTTCTCTCAAAATTCTCCCCTCTCTCTCCTTCTGAAATGCAAACACACACTCCCCAACAAACTCTCTTATCCAGAGCCAGAGGGAAATGGATACCCAGTGTTGATCTGTGATGATGTCACAACATTGTTAAGATGAATGGTACACATTAGACTCAGTCTAAACAAATCAGGAAGGAAGGGGGAGGGCGAGAGACTGAAGTAGCGTAACCCAAGTAATCGAATAGAGAAAATAAAAGGACTGGGAAGGAGGGTTAAAAAAAAAAGAAAAAAAAACAAAAGGAAGAACAAAAAAAAAAAATGCTTTCCCGCCCTCTGGGATTTTTTTTTTTTTTTAACTGACCACCACAGATTTACATACTAGTGAAAATGGATGTGAAGTCGCCTTTGCAGGCAGTTAGCATGTTCATTATTATTCACTTTCATTCTAAAAACTACATAGGCAGAGATAAAAATCAACTTGCCACCAAGCATTGAAAAAATATGATAGGACAACATAATTATATCAGCACCTGTGATTTAAGTATATGCAATATTTTAGTCTAGCAATTGTATCTAAACTGATTTCACGCAGGATACGTCCCCCGTTTTTCCGTCATTACTCACATGAACACTAATCGAACCAATTCGATCTCATCTCGCATTCTGTCTTTCCTCAAGTCCTCCCATCCCTACGCTTTCCTCTTACCTCAATCGATGAGAGGGAATCGCACTCATCGTCATTGTAGATCAGCCCAGTTCAAATCTATTCACTGGATTACTTTCTCTTGCTCCCGCACTTGAATCTCCAGAAAATAGGGAACATAACTGACAAGAGGACAAAAATATGCAGTTCTACCATAAAACTACTCATTTGTCCAGCACTGATCCAGGTTCCACTACACAAGTCTTCCAATCCTGTCTAAGCTGGAACAATAAAATCCAACTAGAGCCATACTGAGGATCTCAGAGGCAGCCTGTTCCACGGAAAACTTGAGAGGTCAATCTGCAAATGGTTTGGGACTGTGCAAAAATGTATCTACAGAGGCAAGACCAAACCATTCAGAGAAACAAGAGGAGGGGAGACAAAAGACAGATGCAACCACTGTAAAAAGGAGTGAAGGAAAGCAAGCACACATGGTTTTAGTCCAGACGGGGGGTGGACCCCCTAAATGTGCCCCCTCAGTCGTACTGGTTTGCTCAGTTCATCTGAACCTGAGGGGCATGACTGCGAACACACACACACACACACACACACACACACACACACACACACACACACACACACACACACACACACACACACACACACACACCTTCATGTTTTCCGTCTTCCGTAACCTGACCCTTCGAACACTAATCAAGAGTCCCCCTTAACTCATATAACACACGCAGTTCTACACATCTTATTCTCCGAGGAGGGACCATGAAAGGCGGGAAACCTCGGCTTTGCTGCTCCACACACTTTTTACATTAACTCACTTTCTACTCTTTGTTCACCCCCTCTTCCCACAGTCAATGTTTCATATTATGAACACAAAGAGACATTTTTGTGTGTTCAAGTTTTCAATTTTCAGTGTGTTTTCTGACATATTTCAACTTTTCAGCCTTCCTGTCATTCACTTCTGTCTTTATCTGCCTGTTTTTTTAAAAATCATTCAACGGGAGTGTAGAACATTCTAGTGAGACATGTTCATTAGCATATACTTTACATAGAAATTTTAAAGCTGAACTATTTTTTTCACTTAATACACACTACGGACAGGCATAACTCTTTTTGTTTCTGTTACTTCTGTGATTATCAACACACATATTATGATAGCAATGGTATGAGATATTTCCCTGTATCACAGCATACAGTATTACACATTTACTGTTGTCATAATAGTCAAAACAACAGCTAAAAAGAATTTTTAGCTGTTGTTTTGGTTGAACACACACTTGAATATAATTGTAACTTGAAACTATTTGTTTTTAAATGTAAGTATGTGTCAAAAGCCTGACAGGCAGTGGAGGAGGAAAGGAATGCGCACTGGCAGGAAAGATTCTCTGTCTGGTTGGAATTTTTTATCTACACCGTGGACAAGCAAATGTAAACACTGTGATAACCATCAATTTCTATACCATGGTATACTTTGGAAGCAGTATACCACTGCAACCCTAGTACACACACACATCAACAATACATGCTGGCAACACTTACCTAGAGACATTATCAGGGGAGCAAGCAGAGATGCTGGTTTCAATGGAATCAGTGCTGTCCACACTCATTGTGTCAAAAGCCTGGTTGTCACGGTATCCAAAGGCATCGAGGTAGACATTGGTCTGGGAAGCTGCTCGGGAGCCGGGCTGACCTGGAGAGACGTACACAGAAAGAGAAATGAACAACTGCCTCATAATGACTAACATTATTTAGTCTTCTCATACATGTGGAAACATTTGCATTGTACCTGTGTCTGTCACTCCATCTGGGACCACAGTTTGCCCAGATGGCTTCAATTTTGGATCACAATGCCCTGCCACTGTGAAACGCTGTTATACTATCAGTGGAAAAACAAATCCACACCTTATTGGTGTAACTTCTCTTGCTAAAATCCGTCCAAATATTAGGACAAACAAACAAACAAACAAACAAATAAATGGTGTGCAAAATGAGTATATGCAGTAAAGCAGAGTCCCAAAAAATTAACTTAGGCAGTCCAACAATGTCTGGAAAGAAAATGAGATGTCCTCTCCAGCAGAACGAGAAATGACTCCAAAAATAACGGTGCAGATATTTTAAAGAGATCAGCCTCTGGGTACAGGAAGAAACTTACAAAAAAACCCTGATACCATCTGCCCCATGCAGTAGACCCACCCATCTGATGAGCCAGATCAAGGGACCAAAGGGCCCAGGGGACCAGATACAAGTACCAGTGTCCGGGAAAAACGGCAGGACTATTAAAACATAAGGCACACAATACTCAACAAATATTTACATTTGCAAATGTGTTTTTTCTCTCTAGTAAAAGTGCGGCAATGAAATAATTATAGATTAAAGATCATAATGTGGTTAGTCTGCACATAGGTTAATACATTTTCACTGAAAATACTAAGACCATATACACGCAAAAGTTAACATGTAAAAAAAAAAAAAAAAAAGCAAGAGTCCTTGAGGTAAGCGACCACCCTTCATCTTTCAGCAGTTAAATCTGCATTCAAAACCACATGTCAGCATACAAGTAAACACCGGGAAAAAGATTTACACTCTGTGGAGAGTGAACAGCGCATTTTCGCAATGATGGGAAATGGCTGGTTGACATTTGTGGCAGGAAGTTGACTTCTAAGAAATGCACTTCTAAGCAATTTTTCATGTAACACTTTAACCAACAAAAAATTTTCAAATTATTCAAACTCAACCAGCACCTCTGCTGAATACTCACACGCACAAACACACACGTACATTTGATGGAGCAGCCCTCCTTCACTATCTCCACTGAGAGATAAACAAGTGAAACAATTTGTGATACAAAAAAATCGCAACGAGTGGCACACCCACACACAAAACCATAATGATGACAGATGTTGCCATTTTGGGTGTATTTCCATGTAATAACCCCAAAAGCATGTTTGTTTGTGCTAGTAAAGGGACACAAATAAGAGATAAAACTGACAGATAAAGATAGTCCTTGTAAGTGAAGTGAATCTGTGTACCTGCATGTAGTCTACTGAGTAAGTGTGTTTAAAGGTGTGTGAGCAGATGGGCCTTATTTATGTGTGTGTACCTTTATGAAGACGCCGAGATTCAGTTTCCTTGTTGGATAGGGAGAGAATTCTTGGAAGAATGCTGCCACAACTTGTGCTCTGCACCAGGGGATGATGGGGCTAAAAACAAGAAGAGACCAAACTCTTTTACTTCCATGTCTTTGTAATAATAAAAAAAAAATCTTGCATGTACCTTTGAAATGACACATTTACAACACTCGCAACCCAATTGAATACATAATTTAAGAAAATGAGTTAAAGATGAGCAATAAAAAGCATGACAATAATAACTTTGTATTGATTTCTTTCATTTATTATGCATGCATGACGACTGATATGTGTACCTTGGTAGGGAAGCTGCGTCCCAGTGTTGCACACGTGAACTGGGGGGTCATCATGGGTGTGGTTTTCTTCCTGGGTAATGTGTCACTTAGATGAGAGCCCCCCTCCCTTTCAGACCTCTTCCTCTCTTCCAGCAAACGGAAATGCTGATCAAACACACCACAACAGAGGGAGGGGATGTACACAGTTAGTTGAGTAACAATTATTCACCTTTTACATTACTCTTGATCAAATTAATGACAAAAATGATCCAGTTTCATTTTTGGTTATTTAACATTGGCCCACTTATTTCAGGAAAACAGGAAAATGTAATGACTTAAAGTCAATGAGTGTGGGATTTGAAATGTACTTTTACTGTCTTTCAAAAAAGAAACAGCAACAACTACAATTCTTTAATCCATATTGACTAATATCAGCCATATGAATAAATACTCATTTATTCATTTGTGTATTAGATTATTATTATTATTAGTTTATTAATTGTACACAATAACTGAATTTACCTGAGGAATTCTCAATTACTTATTCAAATCATCACGTAGCAATAGCGTAAAATGTGCATCTGATTTCCACACACTATGTTTTTCACACAAAACAGACAAATGCAAAGTTACTGACACACACACACACACACAAACATACACACTCATTACCTGCCTGTGTCGGTGGTGGTGTTTTTTGACAGGAAGGGGAGGTGGAGGAGAGTCAGGGAGGGGAGAGGGATCTCTATATGACACCATGTTCTCTGGCCAATGCACAGAGGGTGTTTTGGGGAGGGGGCGAGGACATACATGGGAGGAAGAGGAAGAGGAGGAAGAGGAAGGACATTCGGCAGGTGAGGAAGAATGACAGAGCTTTGGAGAGAAGAAATGAACATTATCAGAAAACTGACATAGTGCAAAAGAAGAAGGGAAAGTGGGGAAAATAACACTCTCATACATAAACACACACGCACACACACACACACACACACACACTTTGCATCATCTATATCTGCGTATTTAGCTACATACGCAAGCCCTTAACACCACTACACACACCTCATCCTCCAATGGTTTGGGGCTGTCGTCGTCAGGGGAGGGGTTTGCCTCGGACTCAGGAGAGGCATTGGCCAGAGTGGGGTCAGGGGCAGGTTTAGGGTCCCCCCCAAGCTGTGAGTAAAGCTCATTGATTTCACTGACTGTGACATAGCCCTGGAAGGTGTCAAGTGGAGAGCAGGGGGAGAGAGAAAGGGTGAGGCGTGGCATGAAGTGAGTCAGCCATATTAATGACAAACCCTGGAATTAGTTGTAAGAATGATGCAGAAATTGGTGGCAATTTTAGCAGTTTCAAAGCAACAACAGAACAGTCAGACAGTTAACATTCATTATGTGGAGTACACAAGACAATGGACACTGTTACAAGGTTTCCTCATTATTAATATATGTGAGTATAAGCTGTGCATTAATGAAATAAGTCTGCTCAAATTCCTGTATCTTCTCTTTTTGTGTTGCAGGGACTGGTAGTTACAGCAAGAAAACAAAAATGGGGATAAAGAAGGAAGGTACAAAAGACGAGATGAAAAGATGAGATGTATTTAGAAAAGATTTTGTGGACAGAATTAGCAAAACAAGACAAAAGTACCTCTGCATTCTTGAGAGAAATAGAGGAAAGGCGGGAGGAGAGGGTGCACAAGTTGCTTGGAGGAGGAGAAAGTGTGGCAGAGGAGATGTCACAGCCACGATCACTAAAAGACTGACACACATCAGCCAGAGAGGCTGTCTCCTAGCAGAGAGGGAAACCCCAGCAATTAAAAATGATGGGATTCCTACCCACTTCAAGAGATTTAGGAATTCAAAGAGGACGGTCTCCATTTTTTTGTTGGACAGCTGTTAATCAAACCTACCTCCCTTAGTGTGAAACTTCGGCCACCAGTGAGGTCAGCATATTTTCTTTCCAGCACGGTGAGGTTTTCCTTCTCCTAATAGACAGAAAAAGGAAAACAATGATGAAAACAAATGTAAACTTTTAGTGATAGTTTTTTTTTTCATCATGCAAACATAGATATTTTTGTACCCTTTGTAACATTGCTTCGAGGGTGCTCCTCTCCTTCAAGAAGCTCTCTTTCTCTCGCTGAGCCTGCTGGCTTATCTGTGCTGCCTGCTTCTTCAGAGTTAACAGTCGCTCCTGAAAGAAAAGCAAGTGTTTGTCTATCATACTTAAAAAGTATAACACTAACATCATTGCCAATGTTTAAGTTTACGTGCTTTCAAACCACTTTAAACAAATATTTGTTTCACCATAAATCCGTTCATCTCATACATTTTGAAAAGCCTGCACATGTATTTGAATTCATTCTGGATTTCAAATCAAAATATAACATTGAGATATTGTACTGCATACATTTTTTCCATAGGTTGGACTCAAAAACACTCAGACAAACTGCCGTTACCTTGCGAGTGACAGTGCTCCGCTGGTAGTCTGCGATCTCCCGCAGAAGTTGTTGCGTATGGGTCTCCTTCTCCTCATCTTGCCTGCTCTCTTTCTCCAGTTGCTGGAACTCCAGGTCCTCGAAACGCTTTGACTCTGCATCCAGCACCTCGCAGTCCTGACATACAAACACACACAAGAGATAAACACAGTAAACAGGAGAGACAAATAAAGCAAAGTTAAAGGGCAAACTTAACTTGACATACTGTTATAGCACATACATGTCATAAAACATGCAAGATGCAGGTAAACAAAAAAAATACCAAAAGTACAAGACCAAAGGACTTGTACTCATACACACCAGTATATCTGGCAGGTAAATGCATGCAAAAACATGAATTTAATATTATCTTAAGATTCACCATGGACCTTGGTGTGGCACTGGAAAATATTGGTTATATGGTTCAGACAAAATACTATGTTCATAAACAACCCAACACAACCTGAAATTTACTCTAATTTGAAAATTAACCATTGAAACTTAAAGTGTTGGGAATTCTCTCTAGGTATTTATTAATTAATTAACGTAAAACTCTGAGATGAAACAGCTTTGAGACACAAAGAAATACACAAGCAATTATGTATCAGAAATGAGTTTTTTCATCTCACAGTACACAGAGACACAGATGCAGCAAATCGGACACACATCCCTGATGTTTTATCACCACCTAACCGTCATGCAGAGTACTACACCGAAGCATAACCAGTGTCTGAGAAAACATGCAATATGTTACATACAGCATTCTGCCATAATACAGATTTTTTAAAAGTACTGTCTATTCAAGAAATCTTTTTTAAGAACATGTTATGTGGGAGGAAAGCAGAGCACCCAGAGAAAACCCATGCAGGTTAGGTTAAGTGGTGACTCTTAATAGCCTGTAGGTGTAAATTTGAGCATGAATGTCTGTCTCTATTTGCAATGTGATTAACTAGAAACCTGTCTAGGTTGTGCCCCACCCTCTCATCCAATGTCAGTTGGGATCTGCTCCAATGCTCTACTTCCTCTTAAGCAGAAGCGGAGTATATCTAATGGGTGGATGGATAGATATTTATGTATGAGAAACAAAATGTGAAGCTGTAAACCCTTTGCCCAAATGTCAGTGTAATTCTATGACAACAAAACAGGTCTCAACGGAAAAACTCTAAGATATTTTATACTCTTACAGGCTGATGAAATAAATGTGTAGATAACAAAAACCCAAGGAGTTAAAGATTGAGAAGGAACACATAAACCAGGTAAGGATCAAAAGGGCAGGGTGGAGAGCACGAGAGCTTAGAGAAGAAAATGTGTGAATATTCACATGCAAGTTCAAGTATGTATCACGTGTCTCTTTCTTGACTCTTTTTGTGTGAACACCTGTCTGCATACACTGTATGTTTTAAGTGTTAATGTGCATATGTGCAGATGCTGTACATGTGCCTTTGCTCTGGGTCACTCTATCAGTGTGTGCATGCACAGCTGCTGAATTTCCCACTTATGTAGAGATCTATGCTAGTCCATGTGTTGTGATTTCGTGCATGGATCCATTGGTCTACACGCTAAAGTATATATCTCCTTGTGCATGTGTTTGTGAGGTGTGTGTGTGTGTGTGTGTCTGTACTGACCCTGGCCAACTGCTCCTGCAGGGGCTCCTTGGTGGCCTCAGGGCAGCTGTCCAGCTGAGAGCGCTGCTCACACACAATCTGAGCCAACCTCTCTACTCTGTCCCTTTCTGCCTGTAGCAACTCGCACGCCTGGCATACACACATGTACATAACACAGACACACATACGTGCCCACACAAACACGCATACGTGTACACGCATATGTGTACATACAAACAAAACACACACGCACACAGGACAGAGAGAGGATGGCAGCGTTAGTGGGACTGGGGAGCCACAGTTAGTCACTACTGCGACCAGGTCAGCAAGATTAGCCTAGAGGGAGGAGGGAGGGGAGGGAAAGCTGGAGAAAAAAAATCTAGAAAGGGATGTAGAACTGGGTAGGTATTGAGTAGAAATAAAGATAGTATGGATGGTGTCATGAGTTCTTTCTCCTGTCTTTCTTCCTCCGTTTGTTTGAATAGAAATGACTGAGGGAATGGATGAGAAGGAATGGCTCAGTACATTAATGATCCTCTCTATAAATAACACAACATATACACACACCCAAAATCTGTACAGGCACTCAACTTTACCTGAACAGAAGCTTTAGACACTCAGGGCAACTATTACCTATCTGATCATTCTGTCTCTCTTTCCCTCTGGCTCACTCAGTATCACAATGCAGTTTTATACAATATCTACCAGCTGTGGGGTCTATGAAAATTTTACAATCTGGCTAGGACTCAAACCACAGCATGTGCATGCAAACACACACATGCACACACCGAATTCAGTCTGTTTATCCACTTACACTCGTCCCCACCCTGTCAATGATACCATATATTGGTATAAATGTGGACGGACACACACATACATGCACACACGCACTTGCACGCCCACACCCACTGCCCTGCCACAGGAGTGTGAGAGATAGGATCACTCGGTGACCGCTATACCCTAGGCAGTATTAGCAGATATATATTTGGACCAGAGAGCAGGAGAGGGATTATCACCTACCAGTTAGTCACATGACTCCTAAATGTATGACAGTCTCAGAGTAGAGAATGTATTTTCAATACCACACTCACAAATACAGCGTAGGAAGGGAAACGTTGCCATTTAATACCCATTTTGAGTGTATAAAATTAAAGATGATATGGTATAAGTCTTGATACACATTTTTTACATTAATTACTGTATGTTTTTCCCCGTACAAAGCACTAATATCACTCACCAGCCTGCCAGCAAAGAAATACAAACAATTTCCAGACGATGTATCATCAGAAACCTGAGTCAGTGCGTGCTCTTTGCTTTTGGTCTCTGTGTCCTCCATTATGAGGAGCAACCGTCTCACTCTCATTGTTAAAGTGAAGTGAAGCCCATTAGATACCTTTTCTTTTTCTTGCTGAGACTTGGTCTCTAGGTCAGCCATCCTGGTGTGAAGTGCTTCCAGAGCGTCTTTTTCCTGCTGGAGAGCAGCTACCTCTGACTCCTGTTCAGCCTCCACAAGAGCTCGCTCAAGCTCCACCTTGGATAGATACACGCCAGTAAGTAAAATCATTTGTGGTGATTCTTTAGCCTTACCTTTATCAAAATCTGTACATGACACTACCTGAATAATGTGCTAACAAAATTTGTCACTCATTAAACAGAAGTATGATCTCTATTTTCTTTAAAATACAGTATTTCCTTGCTTAACATTAAAATATTAATTCTTAAGATGGACATTTTTGCTGCTATATCTGTCGGCCAAAAACGCCTTTGTCCCTCACTCTGCCTTCTCTTTACCTCTTGGGCAGATTCCTCGATTTGGTTGTCCAGCTCTTTAATCTTTTGCTCCAGCTCCTCCATGTTGTTCAGCACCTGAATCCTTTCCTCTTCCACACGCCGCACTTCCTCCTCTGAGGGCCTCATTTCGTGTCCGCGGCGACGGGCTGCATCATCTAGAGCCTGGTAACAACATCATTAACAGAGTCACAGGTTGAACCATTGTTAATATGTAGTTAGTTATCACTTTATCAGAGCCAACATTAGGGATTCATGATAATAGGAGTTGCAACTGCGGGGCGTGTTTGCAGAAAAAAATCTATATCTTATATTAAAAGCTAAATATAATATTTGATCTGCTGTAGAATTATTCTTGGTACTTCCTTTGGGCAATAAAAATGTTCTATTCTATTGCAGCAAAAATATGTGGGCGTACATGAGCACACACAAACACCAGCTGTCAACTCTAAACTGTAACACTTAGCCTACTCTAATCTAATAAATGGGCTGTAAATATCCCCCATCTGTGTACATGAAGGATGTGTACGTCGATACTTTAATACGAGGAGTGATCCTTGTCACTCTTATGTCTTCCAGAAAGAACAGGGAACATAAACACTTCCCACATGAATCCCGATTAATCTTTTAAGAAGCTGACTAAAGTCAAAGGTGCCTCTTCAGCAGTCTTGTACTGTTCAAAAACAGGAGATGTGTATGATGCTGAATGAACATTTAACAAGCATTTGACCCAATCAAACCAGAATGTGCTGTGCATCATCTAACCCATGTTCAGCCTTGGTCAGAAAGGGTCAAATGGGTGACATCGGTCTGAAAGGATCATTGCTGTGGGTGGTTGATGATTGCTTTCAGCTGCGCTTCCCTATCCATTCTCAGTAAATGAATAGGACTCTGCGTAGATGATGGTTTATACATTTCTGTGCATTTAAAAGTAGAGAGGTGAGGATGAGTCTGAAAATGGGGGTAGAAGTAGGAGCGTGTACCTCATTGGTCCTCTGTGTGCGTGGAGAAGGTGAGGGGGCGAAGCTTCGCAGACTGACAACGGGCGACTCTGCCCTGTTGTCTCGGTGGCCACTGCTGCGCCTCCGTCGTACCTGTAGATCATCATCGTAGTAACCATTCTCTGATCCAGTGGAGGCCATGTGTCCATTCACTGTCGCTCCATTAACAGCTGAAGAGTCCGAAAAGACCGATGGTGTGTCATCATCGTCATCATCGTTCAGCTGAAGCTTCTCAAGCTCCTGGTTGATCTTCTGAAGATCTGCCACAGCTGAAGTGGAGCTTGTAGCTGTACCACCTCCATCTCTATCTGTCCGGCCCAGTTCTGAACACAGAGACAAGATGGTCTCCAGCCGCTGTCGCTCCTGCGATGGACACACATACGAGCATGAGTTACAGTATGTGCAAATGTAGCAGTGTCGCTTTCTTATTATTGTTCTTTAGGTGTTGTCTGGGGTAGGATATTTAAAAAGATGTATTTATAAGGCTTACATTCATGTTGCTTTTTTGTTAGCAGGTTCTGATAATTTTTCGCCAAAAGGGGTAAACCTTCAGAGTGGTTATCTTGAGTAACAACCCGAATCTCCCCACCTAATTTTTCTAAACTCACACAGCGAGGAGTGTGGGGGTGCTAAAGAAATACATTATAAGTCCAAGTTCTAAAACAACAGACTTATGGTGATGCTGAATGTGAATGAATATATCACAATATTACAAGTTGAGATATATGAAACAGACAAAAAACCAATCATACATCATTTCAGATAGTACCTAACTTAGAATTATTTTTATAAGAATCGGATGTTCAATATTAAAACCAGAAAAAAACTCATTATGCACTTTTTATACTGACTGTGTAATTTTATGACTTCATATGCATGCCTTTGCATCTTAAAATTGGTTAAAATACATGTACAATTTTGATGTTTTGTATGTTCCATACTAGAGAGAAGGAGTCACAGCTAGTTATATTTATTTTCATCATAAAATCAAATTCCAATACTCAAGTTACCTGTGGAAGCATCGCAGAAGTGAATCCCTCTAGTTAAAATGTCCTTGTTTAATCCAAAAAAACACTCAATACCATCCTGTTTTGTTTGAAATTTACATTCTCTAGTTTAGTATATCCTTTGTGTGGTCTAAAAAGAATATTTCCTCTTACTAGCAATCCCTAGAGCAAGACTTTCCCTTTCAACAGTGCTGCCTGCCTGAACACAGCTATATGGGGGAGCTACGAAGGCTGCAGAGAGTCAAAATACTCCCTCATAGGTTCAGCTTCTCTGGAGGGAGTAGTATGTAAGCCACACAGTAAGCCTGTGTATGTAATATTAGAGGTGGAAAGAGGGAGGTTAGAAAAAAAAGGAATATGGGACAGAGGTGTGTAAATGTGTCTGTGTGTGAGTGCGAGAGCGAGAAAGACTAAGCTAATGAGAAGGTGGACAGCTGTCAACTATGATCGGAAGTGTGCACGAGAACAGGCCATGACATCAAACACAGGAATGTGTCTGTGTGAACTGCCGTTAAGGAAACAGGATACTTTCCAGGGAAATGTGCTCTAGGAAGGAATTTGAGCCATGTGAAGTTTGGAGAATGAAAGCTGTTGAGACCGTTATCTGTCCGTTTAGAAAGCCTAAAGAGAGACATCCTTTTTAAGAGAAGCATCCTAGCATTGCAAATACATCATGTTGAAATGAAATATATCAATATCAATATAAAGTAGTAAATCACAGTATCATTCGGTTAGCGGTGGAGTCATCTTTTATATGGATGTGTGAACAAACATACAAACATACACAGCCCATTTATAGTGTGTAATGTGAACCAGGGGCTGAGGAAAAACAGGCCTGTGTCAGTTTGTCACCTTGTTCTATTCTAATAGACACAAGCCTCTGTGGAGCCCTTATGGTAATCAGCTGTCAACTAGAGAAAGACAGACGGAGGCACAGACAGAGAGAAAGATGGAGATAAAATAAAAGATTGAGAAACAATCAAAGACAGGAAAATAGTTGAGTAGTGTAAGGACATAGAAAGAGAGGAGACACGTGGGGAAATATGAGCTGATGCTTTGGTCTGACACTTGTGTTTATCAATATCAATATCTGAAATTGTTTTAATTCTGCAGTATTGATAAATCAACAACGACTGCGCTTTTTCGCTCTGTCTTATTGTTAATATTTACTGCAATCATTCTGTTATTCTCTGCTAATAATCAAGAGTATGCCCTCAATTTCAGTGTCTACCTGTGATATCAAAAATATTATTGAATATAAATATTTTTAAGTATTGTATTATCGTTAGAAATTCAAACTTTGTGACAGCACCCCCTGACTCATAGTAGACAAAGAGAAGGGAAAGGGAAAAGTATTCTGACCTCTCTAACTTGCAGTGCTTTTCAGGTGAAACAAAAAGTATTTGATAATTAAAACAAATTTCTTTCACTCTACCACTTCAGCAAATTCTTCTTCTTGGGTAAATGCCATCCTAAAATATGGACTGATGGGTTAATAACAATAGCCTAACTAAACCAAATTTGTCAAGTGACAGAATGGGTTATTTTGTTAGCTATCGTTTTTCTTCCCTTTATTGCTCACATCGTCCCCTTATAGTCGTTTATGACCTTTGCCTGGAAAAACGGCAGGTTTCCTGTTCTACCACTAGAGGGCAGACAAGGTTAAGACAACTTTCCTCAGCTTGAGCCTTCAACTCAAGAGATTCTGTAAATTGCTTACAATGCTCAGCCAATATTGATTATTAACCAGAGCTATTATTCAAAGCAGATTTAAAAAATATTAATATTTTCACTTAAATACAGGTACTCCAATCACTGTTTGATTAAGTCAATAAGAATACATAATTTAATGCACAGGAAGTTATGATCTCTTTGATCGGGGCACAAACTAAAAACAAAACGTTGTAAATCAAACCACATCAAATGCAACACTGCTGGGTTTAAAATGTTCCCTCTTGAAATTGGGTGTGGAAATCCTGTCTTCCATCTTGCAAATATTACTGTGATCAAAAATATCTGGAGGTTAGCTGAAAGCCATTGGGAAGTTTGTGAAACACAGTTTGGTTTGTACAGCATCCAGAAAATAATTTCTCACAGTTACGACTTCACTTAGCAGAACATGACTGTGTGAAGAAGAGAGGAATTTAAAGAGGGAAGGATAGTGGGATTTTGAGTCCAGTTGTCATTATTACATGTTGAGCATCTGTGTGTTTATCCACCTGCTACACTACAACTCTGCTCTCTAATCTTCTTGGTTTCACTAACCCACATCTGTCTGATGTGTTCTGTGGCTCTTCAGTGGTCCGAACCGCACTGGGCGGACCTCCAGATGATTGACATAAACACACACCACACATACACACACAATTCAAGCACAAGGTTAAGAATAGTCCTGTTAGTATGGGCTAACTGCCAGGAGCATCTGTGGAGTGGTGAACCTCACTATGTATGTGTGTGTTTTAAGCTCCCTGGGAGAGTGTGTTTGAGAGGACGAGGAGGAGGTTAGTGAGAAGGGATGCATTCCTAAACTCATTCCATTTCATTATATGATTGTATGTGTATGCAAAACAAAAGCAATCTTCCACTGCGAGTTTAAACTTGTACTCCTATCTTCGTTCAGTAGCCTTTAAAGCAACAAACTGTCACCAGTCGGCCAATTTGTAAGCTCAACTAATCTACACAGAACGGGGTCTGTACCATAGGTAATATTAGGAGTGTCTGAACTCTTTTGAGTGGGAGGCCCGATTAAATAAAGTGAAAATGAGGTGAAAGGACAAAAATGCAAAGTGATTGTTTTATGAACCAGTATTGTGTGGCAAGCCATGTATAGTATATTTTGAAAGACAAGCCAAAGGCTGTTAAAAATCAATTCAGGGGCCACGGCTGGCCCCTGGGCCGGACTTTGGACATGCCTGGGTTACATCTATTAAATGCCCTTTGATCTGAATGACAACATATTGTCATAATCTGAATTGGCCGATGTTGGGGACATGAGGAAAATTTTATGTCCTCTGTTCAAACAGCGAAAGCCACGTGTGCAAACACACTGAAACTCACCAGTCTCTCCACCTCCTGCTCTCGGAGTCTCTCCTCTTTTTGGTGTTGGTGGTAGTCGGTCAGTTCCTCCTTCCCACTCAGTGAGCTGATACTCCCCCTTCTTTCCCTGAAACCTCCTGGTGGGGTCACTCCTGCCTTTCCAAATGACTGCCTCCTCTCACCCAGCCCCATCCCAGGTTCCAAACCAGCCTTCCCAAATGAAGACCTCCTTTCTCCAAGTCCAAGCCCCAGGGCACTGGTGAGTTCTACACCTACCCCTTTCCTCTCCCTTTCCCCCGAGGACAGGCCTACTCCTGGGGAGACTCCACGGCTGGCCAACCGCTCCAGTTCTGGAGGGCTGGAACTCGTGGAGCTGATGGAGCCAACAGAGCTAGTGGAGGTCAGGCTGAGTTTTTTGGCCACTCGAGGAGAAGAGGAGCCCCCTGCCCTGGATGGGATAGTCACATCAGGTGGGGCGGTTGTGGCAGAGACAGGAGGGGTAGTGGAGGTCGAGTTCTTAGGGGAGGAGAGTGAGATAGACACAACACTCTCTCCCTTTGTGGTCTGGGTTTGATTCTTGTTTGAGCAAAGCTGGCTGGAGTAACTAGAGTTGTGGTTGAGGTCAGGGTTGGCATTCTGGCTGTTGTTGTAATGGTCTTTGCTAAATTTGTAACCGCCAGCAACATCGGAACGCCGTGGGGGCAACGTTGACAAGGTCAGGACTCCGTTGTTGTTGTCACTGGGAGACTGGGAGGGGCAGAGGCGTGGCAGTGAGCGGCTATGCCCTCCTCCCATCATGCCACTTAGAGAGCCTGCTGAGTATTTCCTGGTTCGATTGCTGGCCAAAGGCTCTTGGTTGCCATAGCTACGGCGGCCAAGACGCGGGCTTGAGGGCATGCTGGCTGCACCTCCTGTTGATGGAGTGCGGGATGAGGAAGAGGAGGGAGGAAGAGAGAGAAGGAAATTGTTGCTACCATCAACAGAAGTGGAGGAGCCGCCGCCATTCCATGAGGACAATAAAGAAGAGGATCCCGGGTTGTGTAGCCGCCGGCCATCGCTAATGCCAAAGTTGTCCTGGTTGCGACTGCCAGAGATACGGGAGGTCAGGGAAGAAGGATCAGATCGCCGCCCAGGGGAAAGAGGAGGAGCAGATTTCAAAGATAAGGTCGCACGATCTGAGCCATAGAAACGTCTTGCTTGTTCCTGATAGGCTGATGAGGATGTGGCAGGACTTGTGATGGGTGTGGTTGGTGGAGACTTGGGAGACAGAATAAAAAGCATGTATTTATTACAATAGAGAATACTTAAAATGCAATCTAAACCTTATATCTAATGCATATAAAATATGACAGGAAGAGACCGAAATAAACAGAGAAGATAATGGTGAGGCTTTAGTATATAAGCAGACCTCCATTCAAGCTTTGTGATAATGGGTAAGCCCTGGTTAGCCATGTTTGGTATTGTAGATAATCAGTAAACCCTAGTAATCCCTGTTTCCCCCAAGACAAACATCCAGGCTAACCATATAGACTCTACAAACCCTGTAGGAGCGTGACGTAGAAAGCAGAGTTATAAATCCTGAAGTGGAGCTAAATGATGGCTGACCTGTGTCACGCTGAAGTACGAGGGGTTCGCGTTCCCGTTGGCTCTCAGGCTGTTCTCCAGGGCAATCTTCTTGCGCTGCAGGGTGTCCATCAAGTCTCGGAGCTCAGAGGCTGATCGCATGCCTCTTGCACTGCTGGTGCCGCCCACCACCGCATGGCTGTAGTCACTGCTAAACTTCAGGTAGTCTGGTGGTGGAAAAGAAAAATTAATTCAATGTAAAATATAAGATACACAAATAAAGGTAAGCATTCATGGGGAGAAACAGAGGAATATAGACTGAAATTGTGAGTAAGGAGAAAAGAAAAACAAGGACACGTACACATAATATGGAAATAAAAATAACTATTACATATACAGATGGATGGATGTTATAGTTTTCTTTGTTCAGTGTGTGGAAAATTGAAGAACAAGATCAGTAAAGGGAAAAGAAGAAAGGAGAAAAAGGAAAAGAAGGAGGAGCAGAGTCATAAATGTAGGCAGAGGAAAGAAAGAGAGTGAGAGAGAAGTTTTGCATGTACCTGAAGCTGCAGCTATTCATAGACAGGGCTACTGGCAGAACAAACTCAACCCAAACAATCTGCAACTGGCAGCAAATCACCCAGAATAGGAGTCCGCACGCACACGCACACGCACACACACAGCATGCAAATACAAAACCGTCCATTAGATCCAAGACAAATATTTTAACTCTAACTCCCAGTTCAGTTCCTTGAGAGTAGGATTTTGGGAAATGAAAAAGACCACAAAATATTCTGGAATACCCTCAAGAGGCCCCGCGCCCTTCCTAAAGCCTTTTATTTAAAGCAGTTTCAGCAGTGAGGGGGTCTTTTTCCAAACCTCAGCTGAGTCTGTTTTAACTTCCTTCCTGCTAAATCTTACCAAGACAAATGAGACAGAAACTATTTTGGTCAAATATTGCTGAGGTCAGAAGGAGTACTTATGATTGATAGCACTATTTCTACTCTTCTGGGCAGAATTTGAAGAAAAAAAACAACTAAATATTATCCTGACATGAGAAATGCAGGTAAAAACACTAAGGCGTGGACAGGAGAAAGCATTACGTGAGAAACGTGCCCAGTGTTTTTAATTTATCTGTGGCTTTATGTGGAAAAGGAGCTGTTACAATGTTCAAGCTAAGACCACCCAGCGTTTAACTGTCACACTCGCCCACACACACATACACATACACACACAAAAAAAGGCTTTCCTACAACTAAAATCTGCAGCTCCGCCTGGGAGAAACACACGTGTACTAGCCATGTACATACGCCAAGTGTGTACATATGTCCTGAAGAAAACTTAAGTGAGAATATTCAATTACTACAAGAGAAACTGGAGTACCTACAAGCACTCATCATAGCTGAATATAAGCCTGTGTGAGAAAATGTCAAACAGTGAATACTGGAGAGAAATGGGGCAGAAAATGAAAGACATCATAAGACCTAGAAACACACAGACACACACACACAGGGTGTTTGTGTCCATACATGGGCAGATTTATACTGGAGGCCTGGCGTGCATCAACTCCCTTCTACCGTGCCTATTCTCTCATATGCTCAGCTCCTTTTGCTTTGTGTGGCAGTCTTCACTGTAGGTGCACGTGTCAGACTGTGAGTCTTGGCAATCTGGAGAATAACAACAAGTTTGCGTAGTGTGCATGAAAGAGATGTAAGTAATTTCTACAAAAAAAAACATCAGAGAAGCAGAGGAGAGAGGAGTGCATTCCTTTCTTCTCAGAGTTTAAAGAGCAAGGACTCCAATGATTATGGCACACACATACACACACACACCTTGCTCAAAGCCCGATCAATCACTAAGAAGACGGCAGAGTCCAGCTGTATCACCATGGAAATGGACAGGCACCAGATGACAATAACATTCCAGTATGCTTTGAATTTAAGTTTTAGCATGTGTGTGACAGCCAGAGCATATGTTTAGGAAAGACATATGAGAGGGCTGAAGACATACCCCCCACCCTTCGGCTTACTGACACATACACTCAAGACTAACACCCCAATGTCACACCTGTCTGGGTCTGGACTACCTGAGGCTTTACCTTGAGATCTCTGTCAGAGCAATAGGATGCATTGTTTGTGTGGGGCAGATGTTACATAAGGAGAATAAAATGGTGAATTACAAGCAAAGATTTGATAGAAAGCAGATAGAAAAGATAGAAGAGATGATGAAAAGGGGAGGGAGCTAGAAGAGGAGTTGGTGATGTGGGAGAACAAAGACAGAGAGGAGGATCAAAGAAAAAAGAACAGGGATCAAGTGTGGGTTATGGGTCATGGAAGGGGTTTACCAGCCCCCATTTCTCTCTCTGTGTGTGTGTGTGTGTGTGTGTGTGTGTGTGTGTGTGTGTGTGTGTGTGTGTGTGCATACCTGTGTTGTAGGCTAAAGCTGACACGGGGCTCTTTTGTGGAAGCATGCTTTTCATTCTGCTTGCCTCCTCAGGATGATTGAACCGGAAGAAATAGGATTTACCCAGACACAGGGAGTAACCTGGAGAGAAAACACAAAGACGGACAAGGTAAAATTTGAGATATAAGTCATATTTATTGAGACAGGGGTCGAGTAATCTACATTAAGATAGTGCATGCTGTAAAGAAAGAATTAAAAGAAGTAATTCTTGGCATTTCTGTTAGTGTGGCACAAACATCGTTAACACACAAAAAAGGCTACACCACAGTGAAAAATAAATTAGATATGTATTATACACTATGTATGAAGAGGCTGTCGAAAGTACACCTTCATTTTGGTATGAGCCTGTAATATTTATTCACAGCCAGGGACACACTTGCACACACTTGAGCACAGCCAGCCATTCCAGACCACAGTGTTTGCTCTGGCCATCAATTAGGCTGAGAGGGCCAGGTATTAAACAAGATGTCAGGGTCACAACCTCTGTAATACACACAGACAGGCACAGCTGTCCAAATACCTCAGGAGGGAAAGGAGAGAGACAGCAGTGCTGACACACACACACACACAACGGAAATCTGATGCAGGAAAAGTGAGACCATAAACTGCAAAAAGAGAAATGAAAAGACCACAGTGATGCAGAGAAGAGTGGACAGCAAAGAGGAGAGAAAATCACAAGACTGGCTCTTAAACAAAGAGTTCCCCCTCTCATTTGTCTGTCTTCTCACATGCAATCTCTTTGCTCTCTCTATTCTTTAAACCTCTAGCCTGAGGGTAGAAGGTTCAGATAAGCATTACAGTAAACCCCCACAATGTTAGCATGTGTGTAATAGGCTAAAAAAGCACCTCCTTAATAGCTCCATAACAGTTACATCAGATTCCTTGGACCTGAAGTCAGACACAGCCACTGAGGCAAGATGGGGGATAGCGAGAGGCCGAATGGAAAAAGACTGAATGGAAAAAAGTCAGTTGTTTTTCTTTCTTTTCCCTTCTCTCATCTCTCTTTACCCCTTTTCTTTCTCACTCTCAACCTTATGTCCAGTTTCACCGACACCTCCACTCAAACATTGTGCTTAGAGCCTAAATCGAGATTAAAGCTTAGCTAAAAGACATCATATATGTCTAGACGTTGCCTTAGAGTGCCTAGAAAGAAGATTTTCAGCCATCAAAGCTGTAATTTCTCAGCACAGAGGGGGGACCTGAGTGCTGTGGTGAGGTGGAGCTGACACCACACACATGAAAACAGCGTAAGAAATGTTTAGTCTACACAGCTGGACTGTGAACTTCCCAAATACATACTCATGTAAACACCATCTTGCAGGTTTGGGCACAAACTGTGAAGCAGTGGCATTATGACAGGGGGGGTTAAAAAGATGTGTGTCTTGAGAGTAAAAGAAGAGAGAAACAAACACATACATTTTCATGAAGGCTAAGTGTGAGCAAGATCTAATAATATATGTGTCTTGTTGCCAGACATGAGTAATGTGTGTCTTCAAAACGTTGTGCGTGCTCCGTGTATTTGTGAGGGAACATGTCTCATAACAGTGTCTACCTAATGACTCACAGTAACTCTCAGTATTTAGCAGAAGGCAAACACAGGCTAGCAACTCAAGCACGCATGCGTACACACACACACACACACACACACACACACACACACACACACACACACACACACACACACACACACACACACACACACACACACACACACACACACACACACACACTTAGCCAGCAGTCAGCTCTTGTAAAAATCTAATTTCCTACCCTCAATAGCCTCGCCATGTGCCACCTTTAAAGTGGAGGGTAAAGTGTGTCGCCCTGATTTGTTCACAGCCCCCACCCCTCCTGTCTATCTAATTTCCTCTCAGGACTTCTTAGCTAACAAATAACTACTAGCTAATCCTCTACTCCTTCACATCTTAAGCACAAATAAATAAAAGCAGCATGTGTGTTTTTAGGCAGAGAAAAAAAGAGAGAAAGATTAAGAAATTCAGCAACAGTATGTTAAAATATATAACCTGGCGATTCAACTTTTATCTTTTCTTGCTCTTTCAGACACACAAAGCTGGATTAGTATGGTTGTAAAGAAAAAAAACGGACCTTTTCCTAACGCTTACTCCTAAAATACATCTGTGATTTAAGTGCAAGGGAACACAGCACGCACCATATCCAATCAAAAAATGCTTGCACACAAACCAAATTTAAGTCTGCTGCCCTAAATAACTTGCACATAAACATATGCCCACTCCCCTCTACAAACACAAAGGCGTAGCATCTACTACAAAATTTAATCTTGTGCATGTGTTTACTTGTTTACCAGCAAATTGAGTTTGCCTCCCACGTCAAGGAATCTGCTGCCCCAACACACATATGGACAGAACCTCTCCAACGACAACGAAACTGGAAATTAGTCTGTATATACATTTATGGGGATAATTTAAAGTTTGTGATCTACAAAGTCAGACCTCAGAGTCTTTGAGGGCACAGATGTAGGAGCCGTATCACGTCTGGAGCCAATTTTTGTTTCCATGTAGATCTGAGCGAAGCAAACTACGCTCCCACCACAATGTTATGGCCGGGGAAACTCAAAACTGTTTCTCTATTTGGTTTACATAAGTGGAGGAATTGGCAAATTGTGACCATTAGGTCAGAATGAAAAATAAACCAATGAAGATCCCATGTCGAACATGTGCTTAGAAGAACTGCTGTTTCCTGCTAGTTTGTCAGGTTTGACAAGCAAAGTAATCACAAGTAATCACCAAAAAAAGATCCTCTGTTTGTTTCGTCAACATGTACAAATTATATGAAAAACTGGCTGCCTTCAAAATGGTGCTATGAGCCCTTAAATCTACATGGTATTGAACTAAAGCTGAATTTACTCATTCGTGAAAAGATGCATACACACAAGGTCCCAGTGGGAGTGTAAATTGGGCTCAAAACCACAAATTAACCCTCTCTGGGGCGCAAGGGTCCAGCAGTAACATCATAAAAAAACAGACTGGTCTTTCTCAAGGGAGTCAGAGTCAGTCACTCACTCACACTTTTTTACTCTCTCACTCTCACACACATTCGGTCACAGGCACAATCTGACTCCCCACCAGAGGATCAGCAGATATCTTGTCTCTGCTCTATGTCAAATCTCATCCACAGAGCATCAATCCATCGACCCACGTCTCTCAAGCAAAGGTTGCAGGCCTAATCACCACAGGACAATAAATAGCCCCTAATCTATCTGAGAGAAAAGAAAGAAAGGTAAAAAACAAACAGCATGCTGACAACAAAGGACTTATTTCTTATTTATGTGGTTTATCATTTAAGACAACTTATAAAAATGCACAAATGTGCTCAAGGCAGCCTGAAGAAAGACTTGTGGCCACAACTGCATGCAGGACAATGAAGCAGGTTTTGTTTTCAGGTGTCAGGTATCTTCACCACTGAGTCTGTCCTCATAGCCACAGGCCAGTTCTCTTTGTCACACCAGTCCGTGAACTTGCCAGCTCGTTTATGACCTCGAGGCTTGCACACCATCAAAAAGTGCAGACAATATGACCAACAGGTTGAGATGAAACGCCTCAAAAAGTTGGCTCTGAATAAGAAATCTGACTTTCCCCACTCAGTTGCTTGTATCGCATTACATAGCAGCACTGATTTGCACTCTCACTCCTTAAACAATAAGCCTTGCAAAGCTTTAATTTACAGTCTTGTATATTTTTAACAAGAAAAAAGAATAAGTTAAAAAATAATTACACAGAATAATTTAGTGTCAGCTTTGAGCAGCAGTATTTCATTTGATCTATGGTAACAGATGGGACTTGAATAGTATTTGGTATGGTTTCCATTGCAGCCAATCAGAAATACTTTTCTTTCTTTTTTTGAAGGAAAATCAATAATATATGCTGATGAGCACATGCTGTTTATCTTGGCTGGTAAAAGCAGCTAAGTGCACATTTAAGTGTCATATAACAAAGCTTTGTATAAATACATGCATGGATTGATAGAGATAACACTATCCAACCAGTTCAAAGAGCAAACTGGTTTCAAAACAGCGTGATGATAAAACACACGAGCTGTAGGTAATATTGGATTGAATGTGAACCACGCATCCTCAGAATCACAGAGAAAGGAAGAGCAAATAAAATACCTGCCAGATAGATGGATAGATAGAAACTACAAATCCTACAGCTGTAAGGTGTTTGGCGTCGTGAATAAGTACAATACACGAACGTTTTTAATTCAGGGTTAAAAATGAAGTATATAGATATAAGTAAGTATAAGTAACGTAGAAATGCCTGAGTTACTGTAACGCTTTGCTACTTTTGTTAGAGAAGCTAACGTTAGCATAATAAAAATTAATTTTAAAAAAACAACCTTAACGTTACAAACCTTTTGAGTCCCATTCAGTGAGGACTTCACGACAGCGACTGGTTTCTTCCTTTTAACGTCTAACAAATTGCCATGACAGGACCTCAACTTATTCTAGAGATGTGAAACAGAAAATAAATATATATCTACACTTCCGCCGGCTGGTCCTTGTGTCGTTGTTTGCCTCCCCCCTCAGCGGTGATGCTTCCTCACCCGTCTTGACTCCGTGTGGAAGAAAGTTCACTGATTTACCATTCAGGAGACTGAGTCCTGGACCGTACCAACTTGCGGTAAAAGGGGTGGGACGCTCAATATTTACGAGAGCAGGCGGTTTTTAATACTCTTAAGAAATCCAATAGAACCATAAAGATAAATGACCTTGTCATTATAATTATAGGAGAAGAAAACTCTAGACTAAGTATTGAAAACCATATGTAAACTAACAGCGTATTACGCCATCACCCCTCTTTGTAGTTGGTAGGTTCAAAGGCTATTAGACAGTGTGGTATTTGGTGGACGCCCCCTTAGCCTTTCTTTGTCTACCTACCTATTTTCCTTCTCTTTTCTTTGAATTACCTTCGACCACTAACCCTTAAAGCATTTGGAAAATAGAGACTGACTTGAAAACTGTGTAAAACTGGTGGTTTGCTTTTATCATATCGACAAACTAATTGATTTAAGAAGTAATTAGTTTGAGTTCTGAGAGAAAGCAACAGTTGATAAAAGGGTAGAAAAGTGTCTGTGGGGGTATGCCTGACAGACTGACTAGCTACAGAAAAAAAGGTAGATTTTGGAAGGGAGAAAAGCATATGAAGAAAAAACACATTTAAAAAAAAAAACAAAAAACTTTGCTCCCCAGCCTGCATCAAGGCTGGTCTCTCCAACTGTTTCTTGTTTCTTTCAGATGCTTTGTAATCTGCAAGCATTTTCACCACATGAACCAATTGACAGCTACATACTGTCTTTTATCGTGTGTAGATGTGTGTGTACATAGCCTAATTGCCTAGTATGACATAGAGCTAGAGAGAGAGAGGGAGAGGTTGTTAAAGCCCTTGTTTTGTTCAGCAGCTTGATTTGCATTTGCTTCAGACTGCTGAATGCTGGGAGACTGAGTTTTATACCCATTTAAATGTGAACTCAAATGCAGAAATAGATGTTATTTCTAATAGTTTATTCAGAAATTAGAGAGAAGAAAGCCTGCATGTTATACTGCTTGCCACTGTTGTCATTCCTGCATGATGTCTCCATTGTCATCATTGGAAAGCTGATATTAAACTGCATGAACACATTACTCTTTTACAAGTGACTTCCAGCTGTTCCAGTGAGTTAAAAAAGTGAAGCTGATGGGATTCCAGGTCAAGCTCCGAAGTCCTAAATACAGAACAGATCACTTCCTAAACATAGCTAATCATCTCCAGACTGCTCTCCAGTGTGCATGTGTCTGTTTGTGTGTCACTGTGTGTTTGTGTGTGTGGTAAGACTAACTCAACCCCAAGTATCTGAGGCCAGTCCTAAAAGATGTTCACTCTTCTCTCTCTCTCTCCATAATTTTCCAAACCATGCCCTTTTGACTTTTTTTTTTTTTTAAACACTTTTATTTTCAAGTCCCTTTCTCCACCCCTGCAACTTCACTGTGCCCCAGCCTCGTGCATGTAGACACACCAAGATGATGTCAATATTTGAATCAGCCAGGCACGGCGGGAAGATAAATAGGCCTGTCAATATTTAACTTAAAATGGCTAGGCCACACAGGACACAATGAAAATGCAGAAAAGGGTACGCAGAAAGGATGGATACATGGAGAGGGGAAAGCAAGTGCAAAGACAATGAATCAAGGGAAGTTTTGCAACTGAGTGAATCTCGAAAAAGGGAATTTGGTCAAAGAGAAGAAGAGTGAGTGCATACAGACAAGATAAACAGATCAAGATACTGGCAGACATAAAACAGACACATGGGCAGAGGTGGACAGAAAGATAAGAAAAGAAATGTATTTGAAACTGGGAGGATATGTGTGTATTGCAAGTTTTCTGCAGCCTCCTAAAACAAAATTTGATGTGCAGTGCACGCTCTGCTGTTGCTGGAAGCTGTGACTCACATAGCTGCTAGCTGCTCCAAACCACAAGGAATTAAACCAAACCAGAGGTGCACACACATGCACTTCATCTTTCAAAACACATACACAAACACATGGAAATGCTCACACACATTGGCCTATACATTTATTTGAAAACACACAAAGTGCACACCCCGTTTCCATGTGGGACGTCAGCACAATGTTAACCGTGCCCGTATGAGTCATACACGCACCAATAGGGAATGCAAGTTAACCAAACCACAAACTAACCACTCTCTCTCTTTCACATACACACTCAAGAGTTATGAAATTCAGAAAGTATGCACACTCCATGCAATTAAGTCAACTTTCACGCCACCTATTTTATTGGCCAGTAGATGGCAATGTGTCAAAGTGTGTACATCTATGTGCCTGGTTTTGCAAGCATGTAAAAGCACCTGATATACAGCGTATGAGCCCTTTGTAGAAGTACACTGAGCTTTATCGTGTCTGTGAGTGTGTGTATATCTTACCCTGTGTTAGTGGTGTGGGCACAGTGACCTGCACTCCATCCAGACTGCAGAGGTGACCACAGGGGTCCAGAGTCACCACCCCTCCTGTGTCATAGGTAGTGATGAGAAAGTTAGGGATCAGTATATCTTCAGTCCAAAGTACATTTCTACATCATCACTTACACAAAGTGCTCCCCTGTTGAAAGATTACTCCTGACTACATGAACAATTCTAATTATACCATACAGACAAAGCCATGCTATCTTTATCTCCACTACAAGGCTTCGGTCTGAATACTTAGCGCAGTAATTATACAGGATGCATCACAAAGGAAAAAAAAAGAGTGTAATCAATCACTCTGTCTCTCCCCGTCTCTTTAAAGACCATTTTCTTTCATTCACACAATATGCCGATGATGTACTGAAAGATATCTATCTTAAGTGTTGACTCAATCCTATATATACCCTGAAACATTATTGTTCTTGAAACAAATTGCGAGATTGCGATGGTATGAATGATAATGGTAATTCTAAATAATTCTGTTGCAGTTTTGTTAAAGTAATGCTCTCAAAACAAGACAAAAGACTAAGATATTTTCAATAAAAGACAGATTTTAAGATTATACAGCGAATGAGTTAAATTGAAGCCTTGTTAATCAAAGGACCCATTGGCATACACCTTGCAACATTATAAAATTGTGACGCAATTTTAGCACACGCTTGCCAGCCCAGAGAGGACGTGAGAATTGTGTTAATTCAAAGCTCAGCTAATATTATGAATTCATTTCATGAACTGACATCAACCTTCATTGAAGATGAGACAGTGCTCTGCCTCGATGCCGGGCCCTTGGATCGTGATATCTTGAGGAATTGGAGCATCTTCCCGGCCTATGCGGGTAACCCCTGGAACATCAAGCAACACACAATAAAAATGACAGAAAATGTATAATCAAATTTAAGTTTGATAGTGTATCAGTCATGTAGATCTGCATGTCTCTGTGGAAACCTGATTACATTTAGAAAACATCTAAACAAGTACAACTAATGCAAAATTGAATGTGTCATTTTGAACCCTGTTGGTGGTCTGTGATTGACACTTTAAAGGGCTACTTCAGTATTATTCATTTGAACTGGTTATTCTTTTTCATGAGACACAATGTGGAGACAAACAGACCCTCAGTTCTTCTAAAACTGCTTTTCACATTGTTGGCATTCCTCACTGAAATGGAAGGGCACGCAAAGCAGTGAGATTGTGAACGTCTGCGGCAACGTGGTAAAGGTTAAGCAAGAAACATAAATTTAAATGTCACAATGCTGCCTTTACCTAACCTACCATTTAAATACCATCCACTGTGTAACACTGTAAATCATAAGTGACTGAAATCGCACTAAACCTTAAAGGAGAAACCACCCACTTCATATCCACTATTATGGCTTACTGTAGTAAATAATTTGACATCCATCCATAGCTGTCATTTTAAAAGTTAATAAATTCATCCACTGACGAGCTACAACAATTTTTCACTGCACTGTTCTCATGGCTGAGAGGAAGCAAAACAAAAAGTGTCTGTCTCTCTGCATTAGGAACATAATAAGAGTTCTGTGATCCCCACAAGACATGTTAACTCTACAAGAGTCAGCAGTGTTATCTGAGGACAGACTCACTAACTTTTAATGCTTTTAATCTAATGTCAGTCAGTTTGTATTAGAATTCTGTCTGCGGGCTTCTGAATTATAATCAGTTGTACGAGCGCGTTTCTCATATCATGTTGTAAATCTCCCTATCTTTTCTCCCATCTCTTCGCTATCATGTGTTTAGCCGACTAACTGGAATAGTAATTAAGCTATGGCACCTGTGGCTTGCTGATCTGATGAATGTAAGTGTGTGCATGTGAGCAGACACCTGTGGATGGCTGATGATAGAGACACTATAAATACACTGCCATGATGTCACCATAATTATCCTGTGTGTGTGTGTGTGTGTGTGTGTGTGTGTGTGTGTGTGTGTGTGCATCATGTGTGCTATGCTTTTTTTAATACGACTTCTCTAACAAAAATTGTGGATTTCAGTCTCTTGCTTGAATGGAATGGGTGCTTTCTAATCTGTCAAGAAGCCATGTAGTGTGAGTCATTTTTCTTTTATAGCTGTTTGGGTTGCAGTCTGTGAACGCAGTGTTGTCCTCATTTTTATATGGTTAACTCTGGGTTCAGTCTGCAAACGAACCAATAAGTGGGGTAATTTTCGTCCCCATTGGCAATAAAAATAAATAACCCGGGATGTTGTAATTTGTTTAAATATGTGTTTTCAGTCTGAGGGAGCCCTGTAGGAGGAAGCAGTGTTTGCTCCCTGTCTTGATTTTATTGTGAGCCAGCATAGAGTATCACTTTCTCCTATTACAGCCCCCCCACAGCTCTCCAGTAACCATGGAAATGAAGCGATGGCTGGGCAGGGAGAGGAGAAATAGAGCAAGGAAAGGCAGGGAAACAAAGCAATGAGGGAGAGGCAAACAGGGAAAGGGGAGAACTGTAAAGTTTTGAATTAACCACAGGTAGCAACTTGACATGACTTTTGAGAAATTGCTTTCATTTAAAAACTCCATGATCCTTGGCATTACACTGTAAAATATGACAAGCGGATTTCACTCCTTAAAACCAATTCCTTTGAAAAATAAGTAAATATATATTAGTCTTAATTAATGTGTATGTTATATCTAGTTTTTAAGTTTACCTTCAATCTAGTCATATTTGCATAATTTTGTGAAGTTGTTGCAACTTAAATATGACAAATTAAATCAAATCACAAGTCAATCATATATGTATTGTCTTAAACATGATAACAAAACTGAACTCGCAGATCTCCTTACTTCATCATTGGCAAAATCCTCTTTGATCAAGTTCAGTCAGACTAACTTGGTTTAGAGTAGTTGCTAACACTTAGAAAGAATGAGGTATTTTCAATGGTCATTTTTAAGTTGCAACATCTTCACAAAATTAAATAAATTTTAAGCGAACTTCGCAATTAGATATAAAGTAAACAGAAATTAAGATTAACAATTATATTTATTCCCTTTTTACGGGCAATATGTTTCCAAGATTAACAGTGTAGGAAGAGAGAGGAAGATAAATGGTGACTGTATGACCTGGTAATCCAAACCAATGAGGTATGTGTTGTATGTATGTATGTATGTATGTGTGTGTGTGTGTGTGTGTGTGTGTGTGTGTGTGTGTGTGTGTGTGTGTTACCTTCTTTCAGTGGCAGCAGGGTGATTGCTATACTCAGTCTCCCACTGCCAAGGCTCACCAGATGGGGTGTGGCTGTCTGGACCTTCAACCCCTTCCCAGTGTCAATCAGGTCCAGAGGCGGAGACTAAAAGTACCAGTCAGAGCGGAAAGATCATTTTCATACATTCAGTTTATTAGTATATAAAGGTACTGTCAATTGTTGACATGAAATGTATGACTCTGTGTGTGTGTGTGTGTGTGTGTGTGTGTGTGTCACCTTGGGTTCAACTGGGGACATCTGATCTGACTCTGGTTGGAACATCATCTCAGAGTCCTGCAGTAAGGATGAGAGGGAAAGGAAAATAAGCTCAGACCGCCCATATAATTATTCACACACTAAATGCCTATGCTGGGAACGGTTATGCACACCAGCATGTAAACAAACATGGTATGTACATAAAGGAGAAGAGTAAAAAAAAAAAGTACACAAGAGTACACATCTGCACAAATGATTATGCCTACACACACACAAAGAAAAAACAACAACTGTGCCCAGCTGCTGCCACATGAGAGGAACGCTCCACACAAACGCTAGTTGCAGTGGAAGGAACTGGTAGAAATGTTCCATGAAAACAGAGTTCCCAAAAGGGAATGGTCTTCCCTCACACTGCCTGGTGCTTTAAATGTTTATGTGTGTGCTTCAGCCAACAAGCAATACAGCCAAATAACAGCAATGTCCATCAGCTACACGACCTGTATGTCCACCACTGAAGTCCAAAGCATGAAACATCTAGTGAATATTTTCCTGAAATTGGCATAGATATTCATAGTACCCAGAGGATACTTCCTTAAATTATGGCAGCCCCTGACATCTCCTCTACTGCCTCCATGGGGACAACATTTTAATTTGAATACAACAAAATAATAAAACTCACACAGATTTTGATGAAATTCACTGTTTCATTCATGTTCACCAGAAGATGAACCCTTTACATTTTGGAGATTCCATAAGCTTTCCTTTTGTGCCACTAGTCAATTTATGTCATTATCTACAAGGCAGATGCTGATCATATGAATTCTCAAAGGTAAATAAACCATTTTTTAAAAATTTTATATCAAGTGTTCAACTCATGACAAACTCTTTAAAATAGCAAAATTTTCTGTATACTCTTTGTCCAATGTGTCCTTAGGTGTAATAAAAAAAGTTTCAGCCTCTAGGGACAACTAGTGTGATAAGTATTCTTATTTTGTATTATTTGACAGTGGAGTCTGAAATGAGGAGAAAAATCTTCAATGTTTTAAGGGTGGGAATGAGTACGAAGCCATGGGAAAACTCTGAAAAAGCAGGACTTGACTGGGCTGGCAGAGAAAGGCAGATAACTATATAGAGGAATGAAAACACGGCTAGAAAAAGGAAACAAAATCAAAAATGCCTCAAACGTGTGTGTTTGAATAAACACACTCAGATCTAGTGCCAGGGACAACCCCTGCAATACCCTACAATTCAATAAAGGAAAAGCAGTCTTGCTGCTATTTGAGTGCGCATACACACACATTCAAAGGCACAAACATCCAGACGGATGAGTGAAATGCTTCATACCAAAGCAGAGATGATTACGGTATATGGGAAACCACCCTAACCACATCTCCTTTTTCCACCTTCTGTCACCTCCTTCCTCTTCTCTCTCCATGACATCCTGTAATAATCCTGTAATAATATACATTATCCACCTTGGTTTTTATGATGTGTCTCATTTGTTTCCAATACCTTTTCCTTGTTTTAAGTAAAATCCTTGTTTCTCCTTTCTATGTGCCATTTTACTGTCTTCTTAATCTCACTCTCTTCTCTTTTCCTTTCTTTCCTCCGATCACCAGCTGAGGAAGCGCAAATCAAAGTCAGCTTTGTGCCACTTCCTCTAATTCAGCGCCAACTTCCTCTCTGAGGTCACTTCCTTTGTTGCTTTGACACCCTTATTGCCTTTAAACACACACTCTCTCTCTTTCATACAAACACACAGACAGTTGCTATTCTTTTTAATTCAGCCACCCTTGTAACCCCTATGCTCGCACAAACATCCACAAATAATGTCATGCATCAGCTCTTTTTGTTATTGCATGAAGATATGAGGCCCCACATTCCACTGATTTTGTAGACAAAACAAACACATAGTGTATGATGGCAACATCAGCTGGACAAATGCAAAGGTGCAACAGAGACCTGATGATAAATGGAGATCAATGTCACATTTCAAGGTTCAACAAGGGCTGTTTTGAGGAGAATGTCAGGACTATTCTCTGTTTTTACTGTCTCCTCCCGCTTCCTTCCTGTATGTCCCTTCCCAACTCCTCGACTCCTTCCGTTCCTTCATACTACATCATTGCTCCTCATTCCTCCTCATTGTCTCTCTCTTTATTTTCCATAGCCCTCTCTTTCTCCTTCTTTCACCAGGTGAGCTCCAGTCTGAGCAGGTCAAAACACGTCTTTGGCCTTGTTGTGCTCTAGTTTAAGCAGAGCAATGAGGTGTGTCAACCCCCCTTCTAGATTTTCAGATTTCAGCTCTGGCATCCTGAGGGATCTACATAATCTCCAATCACCAAACCTGATGCTTCCAGGGTCTCTGAACTAGAAAGCTAGAGAGAAGTATAAGATTACAGGATGTTCTAGGTATTTGCAGGTTAGTAGGGAAACTTGTAAATACATATAATGTTGTACTAATAAATAAATTTGCTGTAATTTCTCTAGCCTTAAAACTTATCTTAAAACTCAGAATTATATACAATTCATAAGGGATCACTGGGGAAGTTATTTTTTTTCCTCTTAGGGGAAAATATCCTAAACATGCAGCCCTGACCTACTTTTAATACAAACTTTAATCCTAAATCCTGTCTACACCTGAATATACATAATGTAACATTCATAAAATACATAATGTTTTAAAATCACAAGGAGACAAGTAAAAGAAAGTGCCTGCACACACTCTTTTATCCCATCTGTAGAACAGCTGAGTCTCCCCAAAATGCTGTTTACAACGCATCTGGAGATGGGGTTAGAAATACGGGGTGATGGAAAAAGAGAAAGTGATGGAATATATAGAGAGGACTCATAAAAGCAGAAGGGCAGATCCAGCATTCTCCGACCGTTTTATTTCATCCTTTTTATTTTCTTCATCGTCTACTTTCATCCATCTTTCCACTCCTTCCTCTGTTTGCATTTCCTCTACATCTGCTTCGTCTTTCTCACTTTTTCATTTACATTCTACGTTATTGTTGCTGTATGTAACTCTCTGTTTCAGTTACAGGCTGCATTCTCAAAACCACATCTCAGGACGTCTCAGAATGTTGCTAATGCTGCTGATTAAGAACATATTTTATTGGTGTACTTAGAAGTGACGTTTAAGTCACTTTGCACGTGTGTGTCTGCAGAAACAGCTCGTGATGTTATTTAATCTTCAATTTAATCTTCAATATGGCAGTTTTTTAAAGCAAAATATAGCAAGTTTGACACACATGGATGCAAATGACTTCTGGGCAACTCAATGGAATGCATAAGCATTTAAAAGTATATTTTTAAAGACATTCTTTTGGTTGAGAGACACTGAGTTTACAACTGGATAAATTATACTTTGATTATACTTTATGTGTGTAAAGAGTGTGAGAGTTCATAAACAGATGTTCTGATATTGTTTTAGTATTGTTAAACGTGGACCCCTATGACTTCAATACTTGCATGTGAGAAAAACATTTTTTCATTCAACATAACACTGGGTGAGTATTTGATATAGAAAAGGTCATTTGGGGGATAAAGTATTCCTTTAATCTAAGTGTATCAACACTGATAACATTGTCAGAAAACAGAGGACAGACTCCAGGGCTGAAAAATTAAGTCAACGTACCAAACAGCCACTTTAAATGCCCAACTTTACAGCAGAAATAAACATGTACAACCTGGTATGACAAAAGCTTCTGGTCTTTATATCTATTTCAACACTCATTACAATTCTACAGAAGGTAAATAAGTCATCCATTTACATTTTATTAAGGTTTAAGTTACATGTAATTAAGGTCGGGCCACTCTAAGTGACAGGTTTTCTGTGGATAGTGTCCTTAGCTTCTCCTCAATAGCACCAACCTCTCTGCCAAATACAGTCACTTCTGGCCCCAGAACACCAAGATGGCGACAACCAGAACACCAAACTTGGCTTGAAAACAGGAGTCCACAAACCAGTGGGTGATGCCACAGTGTTTATGTCTATTATTTATACAGTCTATGCACACAACAGACAATTATTAGAATTATTCCTTCCTACTGTTAATGCAGATAGTCCATGTTGGCCATGTGCCTCTTCAGGCTGTTTTCTTGAGGTAGCTTATTTTGGCCTTAGGCTACAGGGTGTTTCAAGGCAGGCAGCTCCTTAAGATGATCTATGGGCTGCTGTGGCATAAACTTGACCAACTAATAGAGATGAGGGTGGGGATAATGATACTTTAGCTGCAGTCAAGGTGAGTGTTAAACTGGCTGTTGATGCTTTTGCTACAAAAATAAAATTTGGCTGGTTTCATGCGTAAGAGACACTTTTGTTAAGAGCACCTCATGAATTCCAGGTGCTGCAGATCGTGCAGATTTACTTGTTGGTCTGGTCAAATTCTTTTTCCATCTATATGCAACCTGGCCAGCTCCTAAAGAAACAACTCCATGATTGGTATGACTACAACAATGACTTTCCAAAATGCTTATTTTTATATAAATCAAGTTAAAGTGCTTAATATCTGTGTATGGTGTTGTGTGCATGGTTGAGTGTCATATTTATGGTATGACTGTGCCTGCAGCTCTTTGTTAAATCAATTATTCCATGTCCCTAACTGGTAAGAACAGATCTTTTCTACATTTTTCTTCTTATTTGCTCTAAGTCCCAATTTTGTCCATTTTTTAAAAAGGCATTACATTATTTTTTTTTAAAAAAAACAAACACTTTTCTTCCACCTGGTTTCCTCTCTCAAATCTACTATTTAAGCTTTAAATATCTTTTCCCTAGTCACACTCCTCTCTCCGTCTTTATCTCTCTTTCTCCATCCCTCTGTCTCTCACTAACATCCCCTCCCCTTACATTCCAGCATTACCCTCTCCCCTCCCACCTGACAAAGCCAGCATTGTATCACAGATGCTGTTTAATATGGAGTCCCTCTCTCTGTGTCCCTCTTATAGAGCAATTCCTAGGGCTAAATGGGGTTATCTTACTCCTTCTCTTCACTACACGCTGTGCTCTGTGTACAATAACGTCTTCAACAACACTTTAATGTACATCTTAGGCATGCATACACACCATAGACTTCAGCACACATACACGTGGACTATCCCTTGGACATAAAATACTGTTCTTCCCTTACACGTATAAGAAACTCTTAAATATTCTTGTCTGGGTCCATGTGTTTGTGTCTATGATTGCGTTTTTGGTGAAAATTCTGTAAGCTGATTAACACAACTTGACCTTAAACCCCCCTATTAAAATACAACAAACACCCAGCAGCATTGTTCTCTAACTTAAACTTTCTCACACTCCAATGAGTTTTTTACCCCCCCTATCATTTACCGAAATACATGATCCTCACAGGAAAGAAAGTCCATTGTTATTGCAGCTGACTCAAAGTTGGAGGAAATCTAACTTGAATTTCTACTGAGGGTGTGTGTGTCTTTGGAAAAGACCAGATTACCTTCACTGCCATATGGAGGAGATCAACTAATGTTTGGGTTTCTGAGGGGCCGGATATGACAGAGAGACGAAGAGGGACAGTGAACTGGTACAGGGACATATAAGCCTCATTAATAACATAATGTAGGTAACATGGGGAAATGAACCGTGACTGCTGAGTAGGAAAAAAAAGAGGAGGGCAGAATGATGGACTTTGAGATAAAAAGAAAAACAAACTGACTGTGTTGGGGAGAGAACGGAAAAGGAAATGGATAAAAACACAGACAGAAGAATCCAGAGATGAAGGAAAAGAGATTAATGGAGGACCAAAAAAAGAAGTTCCCCCAGGTTGCACTACCGGCCTCCAAACAACATGTTATCCTATTCTGCACTGATGACAATCCAAGCATATACCTGATAAACTCATACAAGGGAAATTTGACAGCATAGATTAGAAATAAAATCTTCTTTAGCATGCAAATTATCCTTTGTATTTGGCTTGTATGTGCATTTATATCATGATTCAATTAATATCAGTCTGGTATGAGTCCAGTAGCTGATGTTGGTATGTTGATTCCTCCTGATAGAACAGTTGTATCCTCCTGGTTTCCACATCATGGCCAGAGCTTGTTCAAAATCTTCAATGCAACTCAGTGTGGTAAGGTTTTGCATTTCACTTCCCTACGGATGCTAACACAGAAGATGCGCAGTGTTCTGTTTGGACCACAAACAAATCCACAACCGAATAATTACACAAATATCCAGAGCCATAATATGCAACACACAACTTATTTCCATGCACAGAACCGACAACTCCACATGACCCATGTGCAAGGCTGTAGATCATTTCCTTTAAAATCTAAGCTAATAAAATGTCAGATCCATTTAGATACATGAGGTCTGATTTAATGCCAGCCTTTTACATGCTCACATACCACAGACATGCATACTCATGCATGAGGTGGGAGTTGATAAAACTTAGTCTGGTCTCTTAGATGAAAAGGTGTAGGTTTTTTGTCAAGAGTAGGGGGGCCCACATGTGAAATATGGGTTTTGGAGGTCCTCTGCCAAAAAAATTTCAATGAAATTTATTGCATTTTTGTTCATGTTATTTTTTTTCATCATTTTGTGTATTGGTTTTTTTTCCTTTCCTTTCTGCTTTTCATGTAAAGCGTCTTTGAGTACCTAGAAAAGCGATATATAAGTCCTATCTATTATCATCATTATTGTTATTATTATGGTGAACTTTCATGTAGCAATTTGTGCATTTTCCACATCAATTTAAGGTGTAAATATCTTTGATGTTGTCTTAATAAAAGTCCTTTGACACTGTCTTGTTTTTGTGGGGGGTACAGACATCTACCCTTGTGCTTCAATGGTTTGGTTTTATTACACGTGATTGGTTGGTTAAAGGGAAAGCAACATGTTGTGCTTCAATGGGATGAGGCTCTTATTCACACACAAACATACTATCAGTCAAAACACAGCTCTGATTTGTCCTCTTCTAAGCTTTGAAATATCCATGTACACTCACTACCGAAAATGGAGGCATTTTTAGTGAGCAATGTTACAATTCTAGGCTATATTACAGATTAATATATATTTAATGTGTGTTTATCTTCAGTGGAATCACTTATAATACGCATATAGGCAGCTGTATTTGTGAGACTTAAAATCAGCAGCCCGGAAACAAACAAAAAGTTCCTTGTATTTTATTTTCTGAGAACCAAATCTGGAATTAAAGTCGGATAAGATTTGGCTTATCGTTACACAGCTCACTTAAGAAACAAACAGTGTAAAGAACTCCCTGAGCTGTGGATTAAACATTAGTGGCTGTTGAAACACTACGAAAGACTTTCAATAAACTTCCTAATTTACAAAACACGTTTGGATAAATCAAAATGGACATTGTGTTATTTACCACGTATAAAAATGCGCTTACCATTATTGAAGCGGGACTGGCCACTTCTGTCATCGCGCAGTAAGAGGACGCAATTACGCAACTGCTCCAAGATCCCGAAAATATTCTGTCACTTCTTGATCAGTCTCTTTCTTGAAGGCGAATACATTCCCTTTGCGGTATGAGCAACCGGTGGATTTCTGGGAGATACTTTAAATCCTCCGTCACCCTCTCTCTCTCTCACACACACGCACACACTCCAAACGTACACACAAATTGGCTTCAGCCAATTGCGAAGTGTGGAAGAATGCAGCAACAGCTGGAAGTTGAAGCCAGAAGGAACAAGGGGAGGGAGTCTCTCTCTCTCTCTCTCTCTCTCTCTCTCTCTAACACACTGACACAAACACACACACACACACACACACTCACAGAGCATAATGTGCAGGTATTAACAGACCACCTCCACCTGACCTCTCAGTCTCACTAATTCAAAGCCTTTAGGCTGACAATGGCAGAAAGGGAGGGAGAAAAAGAGAAGGACAAAGTGAGAGAGAGAGAGAGCATTTTTCAGACCCACTTGGCAGCAATGATAAGAAACCACGATAAAGCACGTTTAGCTAATGATATTACAACAGGAATGCAGTCTGGTCTCCCTTCACATGACACATTGTAGCCCAAATACTATAGGTTTTAATTCATTTGAGGCAGATCCAGACTGGTGCACAAACAGACTGACACAACTTAAGTCATGCATCACTTCTATTCAGTGATAAAGGTTAGCAAATTCTAATTATTTGCATTCCTTTTAAGAAAAGAAAAACTATTACCTTGTTCTAAGGATATGTATGTGATAGTCTTACTGCAAAATACAGAACACAGTGTGATTTAAAGATCAAGTGTGAAGGATTTAGGGGGATATGTGGGAAAATGGGATAAAATGAAATAAGCATTTTTTCTTTAATTACCTGACAGTAAGAAGTGTCTTGTCTTTGTGACCTTAGAATGACCTGTTTTGTATGTACATGGGGAGCGGGTCGTCATCCACAGAGTCCACCCAGTGCACCCAGAACTGACAAACCAAACACCGACTCCAGAGAGGGCCATTCGCATTTAAGTGTCAGCCACTGTATTTAGCAGCCCCTCTGTGACACTTTATTTAGTTGTAAATCACATGGTCTGTTTGTTTTGGAGAGGAAGGTCCTTAATGTCTGGATCTTAAATTATCAGGGGAAAAAATATAAGCACACGTTAGCAGGCACTGGGCCAGCAGCCCTTCTGCAACCTGCATGTTGGAGACATGAAACTGCTTTATTCAGAGTTTTTACTGGTATTAATCACCTGGTTCATTTGTATTTGAGAGGAGCAAGACCTCTCTAGATACTGGTCCATCTCATGAGGAACTGTTGGTATTTAAGCAGTGGCTGGCTGTTCTTTGCACAAGTTATCTGCACCATCTGAAAAATCTCAGCTACATGTACAGTCATGCATCAGTCTGATGATATGGAGTAGATGCCAGCAGTTTTGTATCAGAGGTGGGTCATTTTATTTGGCAGAGTTTCCCGCATTCTCCACAGTTCAAAACAGAGGTTACATAAAACAACAGCACGCATTATACAGAACTATAATACAACTTAAGTCATGCAGAATGTTGTTTTGGCTATGCACGCCAACCACAACTAAAGCCTTATGCGTGGTGTGCTCTTATGGCTGGAAAATGATAAATGTAGTCTTAAAAGAGGTCCTCTGGTTAGGACTGTGGCCAAAGAGTTTTTTACACACACACAAAAGCACACACATGCATATCCATGGCAGCAGGATTATCTTATCTCCCAGGCACCGCAAGGATCTCTTTGTGGATAAACAGGAAGAGAGCTCGTGCACCCGGCCATGCTCCACTTTCTCCACTGCTCCTCAGCTTGTGTGGAGATCTACTGGACAAAAGAGTCAATAAAGGTTTGAACCCACAGAGTCAAATAAAGTGTGAATCTTCAAATTACATAAGGTTCACAAACCCTACTGTCCATACTTTAACCCTTTGAAACCTGGACAGACATCACCTTTTTTGTGCTGCATTAAGAAGCCTTTCACAAGTGTTTAAACCTTTGAACCCTGTGCTAATTAGTTTGATTTTATTTTGAAAACATGGGAAGGCAATGAGCAACTTGACAATAGATTTCCAGCAAATTCAAAGAAATAGAGGTAGATTTAGAAAACTTTTTTTTTTAAGTTAGGGAAATATGTCCAGAGAACTATATTTATATTTATCATAACTATATATATGTAAAATTATGTTTACAAAATTATTATAATTTTAATCTTTTTTATCAGGTAATTAATTTTTTTATCTAAAATGTTTACTTGTTTTTCTGAATGTAACTTTCTTGTACTTATATAAATAAATATTTTCACGCTAATTTTCTCTTTAGTTACTCTTGGTCTTCTTTCTATAGTTTTGAGAGAAATCAAACAAATTTGCCCAGGTTTCAAAGGGTTAACATATGGATAAAGTAGAGAAAAAAGTAGACAACGTGCAATATTGGCAAGACAAATAATGGAAAAAGGTTTATTAGAGGGGGAAAAAAAACAGAATTCTGTGCATTATAATGCATTATTTTTTGTCAGCACTGTCAACTAGAAATTTGGTTCCATGTGGCACCATGTCAAGTGGGCTTTTTGTCATTTTAGCTCTTGACTCAACTTCAACAGACCAAAGGAGCCAAAAGGCTTAAAAGGGGAACAGTTAAATGTTATCAGGATAATTCTCCCTGAAAATGCTCTTTCAGTTCCTTTTAACTTTCTTTCTTGTCAAGTGTTTCCAGAAGCTATTATGCCGCCATGGTTGCTTGCTAGCATGAGAGCTGCTAAGCTTTCCCAGTGACATCATCCTGGAGCCCGTGGGTTCGAGAGGGTTTTAACGTTTGACAGCATTCCCAAGTGAATTCCACAACTCCCATGTGATCCCAGGAGGCTGAGCAGGAACTCTGGAGCTGTTTGGAGAGGGTGTTAGGAGACCCTGCTGTGAGAGACCCTTTCATTAAGAGAAATTGTGTATTTTACTTGTTTTTAACTACCATAACTTCATTTTTTCCAGTCTATTGTACAAAAAAACTTGAGAATCATCTACAAGACTTAATGCTAATACTCTGACTATCTCAGGGAAGTCTCTGGTATCATCATTGATGGGCTTTGAGGTTTTGTGTGGGTAAAACTATTCAACCCACATGCTTTTAATAGCATCTTAATGACAGATAAATGGATGACACCGACACCATTCGTGGCTTTGGTGCATTTTCATCTGTTTGCAGTGGTCTGGTGCTGCGTCTCAACATGTTTTGTCAAGTCTTTCTCTTTCTTTACTCACCCCACATTCTGTCAGTAGTCATAAGATACAGTGTCATCTGTTTTTACAGCTGGTTTAGTGGTCTAAAAGAGAGCACTAACAAATCTGTGTGTAATGGATGTTACTGACCTGGTCCACTCGAGTCACTGATATCACTTAACATCAGGGATATAGTAGTGGTTAAAAATGAACCCAAACTTTGTCTACTCACCAGTACATCAGTGGCCAGTGGTGGCCACATGGAGCCATTGAAAGACTCAGGTGGCACACCAAAACCAAAAGCCATAAATGAATCTCAGGAAGTCTATTAGTATAAATCGCATACTGATATACTTGGTTTATAGTGGTTTCTTTACAGTTAATAATACTATTAATAATACTACTTAACTAATGAGCATCGATTCAAAGTACAGTTGGGTATTGTATATTTATTTGGAAATCTTGATGTGAGAATTTAACAGACCCCTCTGAGAACTGAAATGCCTGTTTCTCCCTCGCTATAATTATCCTGATTTTGGAGCATTATTTTGCCGCCTTCCTGACAAGCTAGTATGACATTTTCAGTACCAATGGATGCTTTAGGTTTTCTATCTATCATTTTTGCCAGGTGGGGCCAGCAATTATATCAGGGTGTCAAGGGTTAGGTTGGATGAGGACCCAAATGCAGAACACAAAAATGCAGACAGGTGTGCAAACAAAAAGCGAGCTTTTAATGCTGATGATGATGATGTCCAAAAAACAAACCCGTTACCAAAAACACAAAGTACAAATAAAATACAAATCAAAAAACCAAATTGAAACACACCAGGATAAACAGGAAAACAGGGGTGAAAACAGGAGCAAAATATATAGGAAACAGTGGGGAGAATCACAGGGCAGGATCACAGCAAGGGTAACAGATGAACTGACGAGGCGAGCACACAGGTGTATATATACACAGAGGGCACTAATCAAGACAACGAAACACGGTGAACAGGAGGGGAACAGGGATTGGCTGACAAATGAAGGTGTGGCAGAGGACACAAGCGTGGGGCAAACAAGACTTAAACAGAACAGGTGTGCAGGGAAGACTTCAACAAGCGAGGACAAATGAGACAGACACAGGTGAAACTAATCTGGGAAACACAAAGGCAGGAAGTAAAATCAGACATGACACACAAGGATAGATACTATAAAAGTAAAACTGGATGCAGAACATGAGTAACATGAAAACATAACAACAATAAAGCCCACATTCTAACTCAAACCTGTAATCATGACACAGGGAGGGATATTTGCAGAGTTATTCACATTTCCTACACTGACATAAACGGCTTTTTATTTACGCAAACACAGCATGCAAAAGTAAAGACTGTTATAACTTGCACTGTGGTTTAGGAGGGGGATTGCAGTGTTAAATGTAGCAAGAGAGAAACGTGATGACCATGTGATGGGATGTCAAGGTCATAAAAAACAAGTGTAGTTGCTGATCTGCTTAGACTGTGGTGCCCAACAGGACCACAAATAATTTTGGAGAGCTGAGCGTTAATGTTTGCACCATTTGGGCAGAGGCTGTTTGTATAATAACAGAATCATGGTTGTCAAACACATGCACACAGGTACAAATGCAGTATTGTTACTTTAGGACTTTATTGACACTTTGGAGATCACGCTTGAGTAGTTGTGTTCTCCTTTGAAACCTGGGAAGCCAGCAGGGATACAGAGGAGTAAGTGAGAGAGGGGGGGGGGGGGGGGGACCAATCCAAACAACAAAGGAATGCTCTCCATCAGTCAGTGCTGCTGCTCTCTGCTCTCCCACTCGCCTGCTGTGGTATGTGTAATTACTCCACAATTAAAGTGCCTGTACTTGTGACTCTCTCTCTATGTATGTGTGTTTATGTGTGTGTGTGTGTGTGTGTGTGTGTGTGTGTGTGTGTGTGTAAAACCTCGCAGTGCTTGGTGACTATGCTCGACCGTGTCGACAATGTGGCCTGGACAGAACAGGCAATTTCACACAAGTGAGCCAGGGAGTGAAAAAAAAATGGAGGGGAGATTTGATACGAAAAGAAAACATTTTATTTCCCTGTGAGATGCTGCTGCTGCTGCTGAGGGGAGAAATACAGCTGTTCAGATTTCTCTCAGTCTGCATCCTCCATTTTTCTACATTCCCAGCTGAACTTCCTCTTATTTTCGTCTCGACTCTTTTTCTGCTTCTGTTTTGTAAATCACTTGTGTCTTCTTCTGAAGTCTCTCTCCTCCTCTCATTCTCTCCTCTGACCACAGGAATGCTGGGCGACTGTCACTGTCCACGTCATGCATAGTGATCACTGGGCCCACGAGGCACACACACAAACAGTAACACAAACGGTTTCAGACTAGAGAACATTGGTCTTTTCTTTCCTTGCAATTTCTACATATAGTAAACAAGGTCTGTTTTATAGATGCAGCCTTGACAAAAGCTAGACATGCTCATGTATGATGTAAATGCTTTTCTATGCATTTCCTCCATATATTTTTACTGTCCCAGCCAGGAAATTGCTTCTATTTCTGCATGTTTAGTTAAACAATTAAATAAAAATGAAAATTGTGCAAAAATACCATTCACATAAACATTTATAGCTGTGTATATGCATGAGTGCATGTGTTTAATGAGCATTGTAGCACAAGTTCCACGCATATTTGGCTTCCCCTCTGCAATTCCCCCTAAAGGTGCTGCTGTTTACATCTCTAGTTAAACTTTACAGCCAAACGTTATGAAATGAGATGGTGTTGGCACAGTGGGCTCCTTTTTCACAACACATGGCATTGCTTCACATAGAAACAAATACACTCAGAAAATGCAGCCTGTTCTTTTCATTATTGGAAAAACAACAAATGCATCATAAAAAATCCAATTATAGTTTACTGGCCAAGTCCTTACACTCATTAATGCAATGTAAAAACTCAAATGCCATCACATAGAGCATTCTTTCACAATTCTTTAACATGATGTTGTATGTATTAGTAGTCAGTTGATATGAAGTTGATATCTTAAAGGTATAATATGCAGAATAGTCTGTTACTGCTTGTAAACACACTAGCCAGTGGAAGTGAAAGTAAAAGCCATCTTAGGCATTTGCCTTTTAGTCTCGCTGTATTTGCGTTTTGTGGTTTTTTTTTCTGTTTTGGTGTTGTGTTTCTTGGATGCCTCCAGCTTGTGGTCTGGCACATGGTCGCTACCTTTTTATAAAGCCTCAACCTCAACAGGGTACACACCCACAAAGTCTCAAACACTGAAAAAACTAAGAGACAGAGAAGGCCGAGGAGAGGGTCTCTGCAGATAAATACACTTCTAGTGGGTCAGAAATAAGCGGCAACCTCCAAGGCTGAATAATGAGGCCAGTGCGGAAATATCTAAAACTGCTGTTCATTGCATGACCACTTGAGGCTGGCTCCAAAACAGAGTAAATCCCTATTGACCCCATTTTAAAATGCCCAAATTCAAAGCAGAAAAAACATGTTTTCTGCCTGATAGAAAAAAAAGAAAATCTGTTTTGGTCTCTATGGCTAATTTTAACATTTATGACAACTGTATGGGAGTATTTTTTAAAAACTCACCCATTTGTAATGTATTAAGGCCCAAAATTACGCATACAGAAGGGCGGGGCCTCTTGAGTGACAGGCCCTCTGTGCAGTGTCATTACAGTCTGTGAGCCAGATCCAACCCAACCTCTAGTTCAGATATGGCCACTTCTGGCTCCCAAAACAAAGATGGCAACAGCCGATATGCCAAACTCAAGTCTTCAGTACAGCAGTCCAAAAATAGGTGATGTCATGTTAGATATGTCTATTATTTTGTCTGTCTATTATTTTTACAGTCTATGGTCAGAAGTGATGATTGAGGGGGATTACTTCTGTTTGAGTCTATACAGTTTCAGTTTTTAACAATTTTCAGAAAATTCTGCACAGTTTATCTTTAAATACATACAGTATTTCAAAAAGAAAAACAGTTCTGAAATAAAGGATCCTGACTTTACCATAATCAAAACAAACTGGTGATATCATCAGAACATTAAAAAACTAATCGAAAACTATTGTGATGTATAAGATGCTGAAAAATATATGCGAAATCCCTGAGTCATATGATCATAATCCAGATTCTATAGGGTGACCTGAGCTGCACTCATTAGATAGTACCAATGTGGTATATTTACAGTTTGCCCCCCAAAAGGGAATGTGGGAAAATTAATCCAGAAGTGAAGCCAGAGTTGTGGTATGATGAGATGATGGTAAAAAATGCCACTGGGCAAGCTCTGTGATCTAAGCTCCAACTTCTTTCCCTCTTTTGGACTTTGTGCATGATATTAGAGCTGAGAGAATCGGCTGCAAGCAAAGCTGTGACGTTAAGAATTCCAAAACATTCAAAGGTTTTATGTCCTTCAAAGGTCATTCAAAGGTCCTTGGCTCACACCGTATGTCTAACTGCTGAAGCACCGTCGAGCAAGACAGTGAAACCTTGACAGCTTAAAATACATATATATATATATATGTATAATTCCTTATTAAAGTCACTAAGCTATATAAGAGATTATTATAAAAACTAACTTCAGAGGGACTCCGGCATTATGTAAGAACTACCATCCAACAGTAGTGGAAGAATCTGACCTCTGACCTGCGCCCTCCACTTCACTGTGGGTCAGTGCACATTTGTCCTGTTGTGCAAACGTGTCATCTTAGTTTGCCGTCCTGTTCAGACAACAGTAGATTGTTGAGTTTGATGACTATGTTGGCAAAGTCCGTGAGCTCCACAAAGTCAGAGGTGATGATGTTGACCCCGTCCACCCCTGGCTTCTGATCCTTAACCCAGGCCATGATGGTCGGCAGGTTTCTAGAGCCACAAAAGAAGAAAGTTTGTATCAGAGGGAAAACAGTTACACCATTTTTTGTTACACCAAACATCCTGAATTTCAATGTAAACTAATTCCTTGACCTTGCATAGATACTCAGAATACCTCTAGCCAAGTCTCTGTCTCTGTAAGGTTTATTGTTATGTCTAACGTTGTGAAACTCTGATCAGTCGGTCCTTGGCTGAATATCTATCTGTCCACCAAATTTCATGAAAAGCTGTTGATAAGGTTTTGAGAATCAGTATCATGATATAGGAGATAATGGAGCTGATGGAAAACAAGATAAAGGGGGAGATGTTTGCGTCTGTCTGTCAGTGAGAGACTACTTTGCCACTATTGTTTCAAAATCATTACTTTGCGTTCAAACACTTTCTCTTCTGGTTCTTGCCGTAGATGTACACACAAAAACACATGCCATGACTCTAGGTGTATCATTTCCAACACCCTTTAATTCTCCTCTATATCTGAGCCGCCAGCAGAACAAAACCAGGAAGTCAGAAATGTTTATCCAGCAGCGATAAACAATCCAATTTCCTCGGAAGTGCAGAAGTAGGCCACCTCCTGTCTCGCCAGAGAGTCCGTTCAGGAGTTTTATACCCCGGCATCAGTGGCAGTTTCTCTCAGATTTAGGGGAATGGTGGGTACGTACTCTAAGTCAGGATATCCGCTGTCATTTCCACTTAAAGCTTAGGCTCTACGAGCTGTGTGACTGATAAAGTTTGTGCAAAGAATTTAGTCTTTGCATGGGAAATAAGATCTCTTATCTGAGAGGTGCAATGTGTTTCTTTTTGATCCTCTATTGTTTGGAAATGGATAGAGAGGATTAGAGCTTATCCTTAGTTAAATAAACCAGTGAAGTGACAGAAAAATTGTAATAGAGAAGTCAAACTTAAAGATGCATGATTAGAGTTTTTATAGCAGTAGTCAATCTATTATAAGTCCATGAAACATCCACACTGCTTTTGCTATTGATGCAGTCTCAGCCAGTCACATCTCTAGTCTCACGGTCTCAAAAAGGCTGTGCCAATCACAGGGGAGCATGACAACAATAGCTCCACAAATAGACAGACGCTTCTTCAGGAAATAGTATTGTTGTCTGGATGGTGTGGCGCGGCATGTTGTGAACACACACATCCACAAATCTGCAGCCAGAAGCAGATGCTGTGTGTATTTAGTTAATTTGCATGATAACAATATAAATAAATAATACAACATGTTAATGACACGGTGTTAATATGTCAGCATCTATTTCTGATTTAATTCCACAGTATGTCACATCATAAACAGTCACATCATGTTGTTAAATGTGACACAAGAGTGTTTGCACCATTCAGGAGTAAGACATAAAAACACCTTCCTTAAAGAAAGTTGGAAAGGAGGTGAAGACATGAAGTATTCTATTGTTTGTAGAGTGTTCGTTAAATGCAGTTATTTACACTTTTTGCATTATCGTGTTATTCCTGTGCATTTGCTCCAAGTATTTAGTTGGTTTATATTGCCCTTAAAAAGGTTATCTAAAAGAGCAAACTAAGATAATGGTCCTCTTTGATGCATGTATGTACTATACTGCCCTCTACTGGCTGCAGATTAAAATAACTACATGGAATTGAGCATTATTGAAGAGGATGCACGAGCACATACACACTCACACACACACTCACACAAACATGGGCTGAATTCCTGTATTCTAAAGCAAGTAATAAGTAAAAACTGAACCCAAACTACCAAAGAAGTTGACATACTAATAATGTATGCCCACACATTCACAATGTGCCACTACACCTCCCTCAGTCACAACCTTCAAAAAAAACCACCCAAATTTAGCCACTGACTTCTCCACCAGGTAGTTGCGCAGCCCCCAGACCAGGCCTTTGGCCACGGTGTTGACCCTGGGTGTCAGGATGGCCTGAGACACGTGGAAGGATCCCTGCTTGGCTCTTTCTTTAAGTGTCGTCTCCAGGAACTGTACAAGAGAATGTCAAACACAAACAGTTTTCACACAACATAAGTAATCCATACAACTGGATTAAAGCTTGTGAATATAATGTCTAAACTGCTGGATTTTTTAAAAATATGTCGAATCCTCCATCTGGTGCAGATATCTGGATTGATTTGTAACTAAATGAAATGAAAGAAGCATATGCCTGCGAATGGTTATCACAGCTAATGCTGTTGTCTGACCTGTGTGAGCTTGTTGGGTTCTGTGGTGTTCGCCCAGGGAGCAGGGATCTTGTTGCCAGGCCACATGACAGAGATGCCCTGAGCTGATGGATGATGGTAGAACACAATCACCTGAGGGGAAAGTAAATACCAGCAGTAGATTAGTTCAAATGAATGCTCAGACTGGGTATACTGAATATATAATATAAGGTACCACTCAGATAGTCTCATGCTAATATTTAAGGAAAAATCAGGTAAATATTATCATTATAAATTTGTCTTTGTCTTGCATCTACATACATTTTAATCTCCACCCGAGACCCCAAATTTATAGTATATTTAACCATAAGTTAACCCAGCATCTGCAGTAATATCTACATGTGTACAGTGTTGAATAATCGGGAACACTGACTTTTCAGCAGCGCAGTATATGCACTTAGAATAAAACTCATCTGCATCAGCGCTGAATATTTCAAAAAAGTAGGTGACAATTTTCTTTAAAATTATGATTTCACTGATCCACTTTTTAACACAGTGATTTAGCAGCGAAACAAAGACAGAACTGGCTGAGTGTCTTCTCCAATGACACTTTCAACAAGATAGTTAGGCGGCCCTTCTCTCTCCTCCTCTGCCATCTCTCCTCTCTCTGCTCTGCATACGCTCTCTCTCTCTTTCTCCTTTGCCAACTAAGCCAGTCACAGATTAGGGTCATAGGAGCAGGAGTTAAACTGATAGCATCTAAATGAGATACAGACATGCACACAGAACCCTGCCAGTCCAGCTGCTAGGATAAAATGTTTAAACACATGTACGTCTCAGCAAATCAAGGATGTTACATTTTGTATGTTTCGTACTTTTATGTAGTTCAGATTACATGTAAATAAGTTGAGTTGCTCATCAGTAGGAGAAGGGGACGGTGGGTGGCATGACACCTGCCAAGCAGCAGACTGAGCAACAAAAACAAGACAAGAGTTCGGAACATGTCCACCTGTGATTGTAGCCGCAAAAGCAGGTGTTTTTTAAATAACAGTTTGGGACATACTGTATCCAGCTGTGTTTGTAGTGACCAACTTCAGTATTTCAAAACTACACATGTTTTCTTTATCTTTACCATGTTTTCTTTACCTCTTTGCCTAAACCAAACCACGTGTTAACCTCAGCGTTGTCACAAAATACTGTAAAATTGAAACGTAAAGAAACATAAAATTTCAACATATCCGCAACAAACGCACAAATGTAACATATCTGTCTTGCAGGATCTTAATATAAAGTATTTTGATATCAAGATGAATTGAATTGAATCCTAAATTGACACAAAACATTATATTAAGATTCTTTATAGCCAATGTTTTGTGTCAATTTAGGTGTGTTTGATGTTTTGTACTATGGCTTTGATATCACTGTTTTTGTTTCCCTATGTACATTTTCTATGTAATTTATTTAATTGTTGATTGTCAATTGTTTACCACCCTTAGTGGATCAACAACACCTGCCACCATAGAGCTCATCAGCCTATTGGTGTGCATTATAGGTGTAGTTTCATCTTTTCAAACATTTGACCGGATGAAGATCCAAGCAGGGCCGAAAAATCGCAACACAGCAAGACACATACACACAGATGTGTGTCTACATAGAATTTCTAGTGTTCATATATGTAAAGTAAGTATGTGTATTTATAAAGAACAAAAACAGTCTGAAAGGAGGAAATTGAAGACAAAATGTAGGGAAAGCCAATACAAAGAGGAAAGTGTGAAGAAAGGATAAAAGCCACTTATAAGAGAAGGAAGGTGGTTGGATGATGGAACAAGTGTTAATGGGATGACACTTACCACTAATTCGTGTTGGGGAAAGTCACAGACAGCTGGGATTACCTGACCACAAGGGTTAAGTGTGCCGCCAGTAAACACACACTTCCTTGCGACTTTTACTTGAACATAAACACGAGCTCAAAATGGTCTGACATCACTGGAGTCAATACTATAACAAAATCTGTCCGCAAGGGGACAAAATGTTTCAGGTTATATTGTATGTCCACTTTAATGTGATCTCACCTGGTATTTCTTCTGCCAGAGGTAGTCCAGAGTGATGCTCTCCACTGCACAGTTGTTACACAGCTTGCTGCCAAACACTTCCTGCAGCATGTTGATGAGGTACACATGATGCTCTGGGCCCATTGCATAGTAGTGGTTGAAGTCTAGAAACACTACCTAAATCAACCAAACAACAAAACCAATCAGTTAGCAAGCCAACTCTATCTGTCTATTGTCATGCTTATGTGTATTTTCATACTGTATACTATTAAAGTGCTTCTCACCTCTTTCCTGTGTCTGCTTAAGAAGGAGTTAATTTCTAACAAACCGTCGCACACCTGTGGGGGATAACAGAGTCAACGGTTGGAGGTTATTTGCTGCTTCAAAGCTTCTTTTGATGACACACTACTTCTTGCAAACACTGAGTCATAACGGAGACAGTCACATGTCAGATTCACCAATTTCAGAAGAGGGATGTTTACAGCTAAACTCACAACCTTTGATCCCTGTTCAATGTTATCTTCATTCCACTGCTAACAACATTAGCAGGAAAATAGAACACAACACTAGCAAAACACATTCACTTTCAGTATATGAGACAAAATATCTCAACAAGCTGAATTATTTGAATAACATTCAAATGTAATTTTGATCATTTCAGGATTGTGGACATCTGATCTAGAAAGACAGCACTGATAGATAATATTGGGCTGTGGCAGATTAAATAAAACATATTTAATAAATGTGTAATAACAGGTTGACAGAGTGATGAGGCATTTTAATGTCAGTAAATACTCTTTCTACTGCTCACCTTGTGGCCAAAAAGGCCATGGATGAAGTAGATCTCAGTTCCAGGCTCCCCCGGTTTGGAGGAGACCCTGAGATCAAAGTAGCGAATTCCTGCATCCAGCTGCTCTTTAAATGTCAGATTCTAGGAACACAGATATTATAAATTACATGATACATAACCACTGGCTACAGAACCCAACACATCTGGTATGATGTAAAATACACACTTTCAAAATATGCCAGAAATATATCACTTTGTCATCTGTAAGCTGCCTGGCTCCACAGATGTTAGGATGTATACATATCAGTGATGTGAACTCAGTACCTGGGTCATGGACCACTTCACCATGACCTTCTTGGCTAAGACGCTGAACATGGTGGCGAGGTACTTCACATATACCTTCTGGTCAGGTCCCACAGGAGCATGCACATCTACCCAGTAGGTAAAAGAATCATGGGACCCTGGAACAGAGATGATGGTGATGAGAAATGAAAAGGTTAAATTAAAATGAACAAATCACATTCCTCTCAGACTTGTTGCTTTGTTGTTATCTGTCCAGAGTCGATAAAATCCAGGTGTGGCGGACAGATGAATAAAGGAGAAACCAAACATCTTTACGCACGACAGTCTCACCTGGCACAGCGAGGTGTTTGAGGGGCATGGCACTGAGTTTGGGGGGGAGGGAGCCCATCCAGTCGGCATTGGAATTGCCGATCCCTGCAGGTCGGGTCTTCATGTCAGAAAACAGCCTGTCAACACACCTCCTCTCACGAAACCGCTCTTCGGTGCAGATGCAACCCCGGTGACGGACCTCTGTGCGCCCCCAACGCGTAAAAACTACAAAGGATCATCTTGCAATGTCACAGTCAATAAATCTGCATATACCACCTGTTCACCACATCTACTGTGACCCGTGTCTTCGCGCGGTTTTCTGAAGGTTATTGCATGGCGTCGCGGTGCGCTGTTCTCCAACCGGCGAACCGGGCATCCGTTGACCAGACCGGCTGGTGGCTAACGAACACGATAATCCTCTTAGAGCAAAACTCCACTTGTTATCCCCCTTCTACTGCTTCTTGGATTCACCTGCTTTGTGTGTGTGTGTGTGTGTGTGTGTGTGTGTGTGTGTGTGTGTGTGTGTGTAAAGACCATCCCTGGACACACAAACACACACAGAAAAGCAACTAACAGAAATAATGCCTTTAATGTAATGTAACTGTGTTTTAGAGTCGTGCAGAATGGCATTAATCAGCACGTGCGGCTCTTCTTATGTGTGACCGCAGAGATTATAGGCTATAAGGATGACATGAGCTGGTTTTGTTGCTTAACTGAAATCGAGTCTATGTGTTCAGGCGTTAACAATTTGATTTGATCTATTCTTTTCTGCTCTATTCTATTATTTTGTTAAGTAAATAATTTATAAATTTTAGACCTTCAAATGCTGGTTGCATATTTCAGGTAAAATGGGCATGGGAGTGAGACATGTGACATTCACCTTTTTTTTAATGGTTAAAACAATTTATCAGTTTAAGCATTTATCCATGAAATCATAGCCATTTATTAAAATAAATTGTCCAACTTTTCTGCCATGCTTTCCCTAGTCTTTGTCGCCTGTTTCCTTGGTGCCATATTATCTACAGTGGATGTATATGTAACAGTTATGGCTAATTATGCAGTCTTGTGGCTGACATAGACTCACTGAATTATAATTAAGATTTTAAAAATATTTTTGTGGCAAAAACACTAAAAAAAAAACGTCTGAAATGTGGCACACAATAGGTAAGTTATAATTTTAAGTTATCATTTTATGGCACCTTGAAGTCTAAAATAAGTTGGTTTCACCATGGAAAAACACCCTAATTTAGCCTCAGTTTCAGTCCCATTTAACCTGAATGCATTAAGTACCCACTGTTGCCAAAATATTGTCATTAAAAGTCAAGCATCAATATAAAACAACAGCCTACAACTATTTTTTGTTGCTATACCCTGTTGCAACAACTCAAGAACATGACTGGTGACTGGCTGATAATATTTAAAGAGCCCAAGATGTAAAATCTTGATTTGAATGTCTTGATTTACCTGACTTTTATAGAGCGTGGCGAAAATGTCATGGAGACTTGGTCTTACTAGACCACTAATACAGATTGAAAAACATCTTGGCTAAATAGTCAAATACAAATATACAAATAGTCAAACACTTTTAAAGGTTTTTGGACGTGTTTGTTTCTTCATCATTCCACACAGGCCTACAGAAACCTTTTGGCCAACATGAAAAACCCAAAACCCCATAGAAAAAAAATCACAGCCCGACAGCGCCATCTACTGGTGTAACACTTGAATTACTGTTGTGTCCAAAGAGGTGTTGAAGTGAAGAGCTCTCACTCTCATCATTTTTTTGTCATCCCCAAACGTGAATTATCTGGTAAACGGGGGACATATGCCTAATTTGGCAGACATTTTCCGCTTAAGCGGCTATGTTTTAGGAACATATTATTCATAACTTGCTCCACAAATAGCATAAGGTTCATAAAAACTCACCGGCAGCACAATATTTGTTGCTGAAATCATATTGTCGGTGTATTAGGGGTTGGAAGAAAATGTTTTCGGGACTCCGCAAAATTGCCGGAACATCACCTTCGACGCAAATTCAATTTATTTACATTTTCAATCTGATTTTTTTTCACTTCCGTAGTCCCAAGAAGCATTGCGCGCGCACGCGCCACTCGTCACCTAGCAACTCAGCAAGCGTCGCGTTTGTGTGTACGTTTCCACGGGGAGCAGTCACGCGCACAGACACGCGCCCACTCGTAAGAGCTGGATCGAGATACTACGTGAATTTTATCTGAGGAAACGTCGTGTTATCGGCAGGCCCAGACAACGGCCGAGAGAAGGAGCTACACCCATTAATGGTGAGTTTAAAACTATAAGAAACACGGGCGAAACAGGAATAGGCCTGAAGAAATATGGTTGAGGAACTAAACTGTCAAAGCTGACATGTCAGCAAACAAATGTTTCTTTTTCCGATGAGCTAGGCTACAACATCTATCTGACAGAAGTTCAGGTAGCCTAGTTTGTCAAAGCTGTATATTATTTTTTAGAGTGATAATATTTATCTGTGTTCGGTAACCTGGTGTGTGTTAAGTTGAATGTGTATGACAGTTGAATTACTTATGGGAGACAATCGAGTACAAACGTATTTTAACAAGTAATCGTATTTAGAGGTTGTGATCAAATGTAACTTTCCCTGTTTCATGTGCACTGCCTTGTCAGTGTGTGTTTACAATATAATTGACCTTGAATAGCTTCCTAATGTCATGCGGCCTGGATACATCTTAATTCCCTTTAAATCCCTCCACAACAGATTGCCAATTGTGAAAGCTGAGTGCAGGTCAGCTTCCGGACTTTTCTTACTCTGATATCCAAGTGTCACTGACACAATAAGCAAACAGGATTTTGTTAAAAAAAGAAAGAAAATAAAAGGATAAATTGAGAAGTGTATGTACACTGTGCAAAAATGATGTCAAATCTTTAAACATTTCCATATTTGTGATTATGAGTAATTCATTAAGTGGGTATCAAGAGTCGTAGAGCTAAATCTGGCTTGGGCACTATTTTTGGAAGGGAGTTCCTGGCCTCAGTCAATGAAATAAACACTAATCTTATTTTGCTTAGCCGTGCCTGGCTTACCTCTATATTTCCTTTAACCTCAATACAGCAGGTCATGTTTTTGCTTAACACACTTCACAAAAGCGTAATTAACAATAGCTGGCAGATGGAAATCAAATCCTTACACCTTAACGCTCAGATTTATTAGGCTTTTAATAAAATTGGGATGCGTGTATATAATTCATTTTTTGCAACCAGTATACCTATTAACCATTATGCAGCCAAAAAACATCTGCTGTTTCATTACCTGTACTGTATCAGAGTACTCGTGTGTGGTTACACACAAGGCAACTGCACTGTAAACAGCACCACCTGCGTTATTAACCTCACTAAAAATAAATTTAACATGAACTGATGGAGAAATTAACAGTTTTCCTAAAACCTTTTGTTTACAAACCCGCTTTTAGGGTCACCTTTCATCATCAGAAAAGGTTATTTGATCATGCACAACTTACAATCCACCCATTTAATAAATTCATTTATATTTGAAGGCTAGTTCAAATAGCCAAAGTAACCTCTGTTTTGTGGAATAAATAAGGGTACCGTTATTTCACTGATTTTACCAATAAAACATGGAAGCACCATGTCCTACAATCTTTAGTCTATAGATTTATGTTTAGTTGCTGGGATATCATGAATTATACATTTTTTGGCACCACCAGGCTCAGACCTTCTCTGGGTCTTCTGTTTGAGAAACTGAACATGTGCGGGACAACTCAGCATGAATCCTCCATGCAAAAGGATAAACTAGGCTTAAAAGGTCCCAGCGAGGCTATTCAGTTTACCTTATTATCTCCAAGGTATTAGACATGCGTTTACATGCATTATGCGTGCATTATTAGACATGCATTAGACAGATGTGATTATGATTTAATTCCACAAAAATAAAGTAAATGTTAAGGACAGTGTGTCGCAACCTAAAATACAACAGTGATGGGGACTGTAATAAACAAGCATGTTCCCTTACATCTGGAACATGATTTATGGGCTGGGCATCCCTGCACTACGATACTTCATTAACAATAGTATGTTGTGACACAATTTTATCTAAAAATTGCAGCTGTTGCAATTTGGATATGGCACATGGCCATATGAGGATTCCAATAATATTTGGATTAATTGTGCAGCCCCAACAGTGTGATCACTGAGGCCTATGGCGTCAATCAAATCCTCTTGCCAGGCAGGGTGTTTGGGGAAGGTAGTGGATGTTGGTAAGCACGATGGTGATGTAACGTCCTATTTACATCCCTGTTTGCCTAATCTGCCTAGGGCTGGCTTTGTCATCTCCCTTGTGTGGTCATGTTGGAGCCTGTGAGACGCACACCTAATCCTCCTCACTGAGGAAAAAACAAGAAGTAGTCATCGCTTGTCTTTGTTCTCAGATCCCTTAAAAATACAGTTTTGTGGGGATTTCTAGAAGTGGGTAAAGCTGTGCGTTTTATTGTATTTGTAGTTGGTGTCTTTCTGCTGCTGATTATTTCTTTACTGTCACTAAAGGATCCCAATGTCACAGTGTCAACTCTTGGCTGACCTACATCACCAGGACCTTTCTAACAACGGATCAGTTACCGCAAGATGAATTTGGAACATCAAGAACTGGTGAGCATCGTGACACACTGGCCGACTGAAAATCCTTCCTCCTGGGAAAAGAAGAAGTCAATTTATCAGTGAACCTGCACTGTGTTTCCTCAACTTGTTGTACGCAGAAGGAAAGTTAACAAGCTGATGAAACCGTCTTGAGAGATGATGAATCGCTACACCACCCTGAAGCAGCTGGGCGATGGCACCTACGGCAGCGTGCTGATGGGGAGAAGCAACGAGTCTGGAGAGCTGGTGGCTATCAAGAGGTGATGATGCTTATCGTTGAATATATCATTTAAATATTGTCTCACCTTTTTATAGATTTATAGGCTGCATTCGATTAGAGTGAAGTTAGAAAATTGAGTGGGCTTATAGTATTTACTTTTCTAGCTAAGTTGAATGAACAAAGCATAAAGGCACCAGAAATCATCCCTTAAATATTACAATTCTGATAGCAAATAAATAAAAATAATGTCATATTAGAATATTTCCGAAGCCTTATATAGAGTACATATCTTTGTTTAAGTTTCCATATATACGTTGGCAAAGGTAATTTCTCACCATAAACCCAAATGTACTGTATATTTCAAATGTAGAACGTCAACTTTGTCTCACAACCTTTTTCTTTTATCTCTGAAGTTTGTCTTCCTACAGTTTTACAACAAAAATATTCCAAAACTACAGCTGTCATATTTTGCCCTGGATAAACATCATACAAAAATAATTTCAAAGCGAAGGGCTCCGCTGGTGTCCTGCCATCACTGGGGCAAACAAACCAGCTTACACACCTTTGTTTCAGCAGCATGGCAGCAGGCCTCAATAATAGATGAGAAACCGGGGACATGCGTCCACCGCTTGATCATTTGGTTACCATGCAAGACAATACACGTGGTGACGGTGAAAGGGAGTGAAAGTAGAGGGAGTGTGTCAGGTTGCTGACATTTTGGAGGGGACGGCTGAAACTGGCAGGTGCCCAGAGAGGTGAAAAAGATATGTGCACGTTCTGTAACTCTTACATAATTCCAAGTAGGAGGGAGAGGTAACGCTGATAAGAGCAGATGAGCTATTGTAAAAGTGTCCTATATAACAGCTGCTGTGTGGTTTTAATGTACATTGCAAAACATACTGCGAAACCAACAACGTAATACATCAACTAAGTCAAGATGTATTTCACACGTAATTAAAGTAGGAAAAAAAACATCATCAAACCTTTACAGTTCGTATCATTTTACAGTCCAGTTTTTGTTGTTTTGTTCCTGACATGAAACGAGCTGAAATTAGAGACACCTTCAAAAAGCTGAATTATTGATGAAGACGGACAAAAGAATTTTGTAAAGATAGTAAGTCTACTGTATGTTGGGTGTAGTCTGTATGCCCTGTAAATGTGGTCTCCTCTGTTCTTTAGGTGGTGCATATTTAATATGTACTCTAAATTTGACTTTCTTTCACAGAATGAAGAGGAAGTTTTATTCTTGGGAAGAATGTATGAATCTAAGAGAGGTGAAGGTACGGATGATGATACTTTGGGAAGGGTATGGGACAGTTTTTGGCAGTAATACTTCCAGAGATGAAAATAAGGTCGCATTTTTCCTGGGAAGATAATGCTGTTTGATTTCAGCATGTTGTACAGCAGTTACGTGAACAAAGTTGCCAGTTACAGTTGCCTGAGAAGCTTTCTTTGTATATATTTGCATTTAGAATATTGCAATTCAACTATATAACTCATGCTTTAAAATGTCCCACAGTGAAATGACAAAAATGCATGCCATATTTATCACAAAAATTCTGCAGTCTCATCATTGTGCACCTGACAGTGTGGCTTTTACCGACTGCTCTTTCAACATCAAACATCACAACATTTCTGACCAAATACCTCAGTATCGATATTGCAACAATAGGGTTGACTTTTAAGACGAAATTTAAGACGATATCTAATTTCATAACCCGATATTGGCCAGACCTACAATAATAGAACGAATCTGTGTGTTATCTCTATAAAAACACGTTATTACATTAAATAACTCATTATTCTTACATTTTTCCATGATTTGTGTCATTAGTCACTGAAGAAGCTGAACCATGCTAATGTGGTGAAACTGAAGGAGGTCATCAGAGAGAACGACCACCTCTACTTTGTCTTTGAGTACATGAAGGAGAACCTCTACCAGCTTATGAAGGACAGGTATGAAGAGAAATACCACACTTTATCATGCAAATGTTTGTCCACGGTGTGTAACACAGTTTTAGTTGGGCATCATTACTATAACACGGCATCTATTTGGAGCCTCTGGGTCATAAGCCTGACTTGGCCAATTTGCCAACAAAAGCTTTAGACACTTATTAACACTAGTATTTGGAGTAATTTGAAGGATCTCATGGGATCGAATGGTTTCCAGTGGAATATTTATTTTTTCTGTCCTCACACCATGCCATGCATTTGGCTCTTCTTTGCACACAGCTGCCACTCAGACTAACACCTTCTCTGGGGGAGCGCTGATATTTTTGCTAGTTTGGAAACCCCAGGTGTGTGCTGCACTTGGTCACACCTGGGATTGTCATCTGTGAAAGGCAAAAAGCAGACAAGTTCAGGAAGCCTGTCATGTTTTAAGTGGTTTAGTCTGTATTTTAATGTGTGTTTTGGCTTATTTTACCTTTTAGTGTGTGTGCACAAAGATCAAACTTATCAATTTTATGTTTACAGAAAAAAATTGTTCCCCGAATCAGTGATAAGAAACATAAGCTTTCAGATTTTACAAGGGCTGACATTTATTCACAAACATGGTAGGTGTACAGTTTTCCCATCGTGCCTTGCAAGTGCTTGCGAGTGGTTGCATACTGCAAGATTCACTGAACAATTACACAGCGTCTGAGAATCTTGTAGTTTGTAACCCTTCATAACCGCCTCATGCATGCACTTTTCAGGATTTCTACTTCTTTTAACTGCTTTTTTTCATTCCTTTTCCTCCTTTCCTTCTTCTTTGCTCTGCTGTTAGAGAGAATAAGATGTTCTCAGAGAATGAAATTAGGAACATCATGTTTCAAGTGATATCTGGGTTGGCTTTTGTACATAAGCATGGTAAGAGGCTTTAAACTATCATTCTTTGCCTGTTCAGAAGTAGCATGACCTTTCAGTTGTTGGTTTGGGTGTATATTGTAAAAAAAATATATACTAAATTGTGATTTAGTGTGACCCTTAGATAGAACAACATAAGTGTAGTACGTACAATATATGTATTATAGGATACATGTTATACTGTATACTTGTTTCAGTGCAATCTTATGCCTACAAGATGTGCCAGAATTTATTTTATAGTAGTGTCAGACATTTTAGCTTTATTCGGCAGATATATTTTAATTTAGTTTTACAAAAAAAAGACACTTTTACATTGTCGGAGATATCAGCAGTAGAAATGTCTGCCACTTTGTGAATATATTGAACCTAAATATAATATACACCCATTCAACAGCCTCTCAGTTTTCCTATTCTTGCCCTTTTTTAAAAATATGTTCTTGTGCTGAATGTAAAATGCTAATATAGAATAGTTGCATTTGACTGTAATTTTATTGCCATTTACACTTTACCATATACACAGCGTCTCAGCCTGATGTTAACTTCTCTACAGGTTTCTTTCATCGAGACATGAAGCCAGAGAATCTGCTGTGCATGGGTCCAGAACTGATCAAAATAGCAGATTTTGGTCTGGCCAGAGAGATTCGCTCCAAACCTCCATACACAGACTATGTATCAACCAGATGGTGAGAGTACTGTAAAGGCATTAATAGCCATCTTAGATACATAACAAAACCACATTCACATTGTTAGCATTATGCTCTGTTTTTATGTTGCCGGCTAGTATATTTGAGTATGTTCTCCATCCAGGTACCGAGCCCCGGAGGTGCTGCTCAGGTCGTCTACCTACAGCTCTCCTATAGACCTGTGGGCTGTGGGCTGCATCATGGCTGAACTCTACACTCTCAGACCTCTTTTCCCTGGGAACAGTGAAGTGGATGAGATCTTTAAGATCTGCCAAGTGCTAGGAACTGTCAAAAAGGTGAAAAGAAACTGAATGTCGAGAGGTGGCAATGATTGACATTTATTCTGGGTTCTAACCAAAACTTGTTGAATGGATTTAAATCATTTCCCCAGTGATGTGATTGAATTTATTTGGGGAAATTATGTTTACCATAGAAACAAATAGAACATAAGTAGGCCAGAAGCAGCGTTCCTCTCCCTGTGGTGCAAAGCATCTTAAGTGTGCTCCATGCTGAACAGGACACGCACTTTATTTCAAAAGTTTTCCCCAAAGCCATTATTATTTTCTCTGATTGCTAAGCAGAGAGCAGACAGAACACAATTTTTGGTGTGTGACCTAGCCTCAAGGTCAGGCATTCAGTGCCGCTGATATATGTGAAATCATTCATGGATGTATTGATTTTAAAGGTTTTTCACAACACAAAAGGATGGATTTCCTTTGCATCATTATACATGATCTATACGTACAGGGCGTAAACTATGTCTCGCACCCTCACAGGGCAAAATGATACAAACATTCTACAACATGGTACAGTACACCATTCACAGCCCTTTATCTTGGTCATATTCCTGAGGGACTAAGTAAAAATGATACCTAACTCTAAAGATGCTAATGGCAGCAAGTAAAATCCATTACAAAATACTGGCTGTCCCACTGCAGGCCTTTTTGTCACACTTATACTCGACCAGAAGACCTACTTTATATGACCTCAAAAAGAATCAGGTGAAAACCTGTGGGAAAATGGTGTGTTTGTTTTGCCATGCAAATGATATATTTGCCTTTTAAAATCAACTCCAGCAAAGTGGTACAGATTTTACAAAGTCAAAAACATTTCCATTGTTCCACATTATAAATATAAACACCATCTCACAACTCTGATCTGAGCGACTGATTAATATTAATAAATAACCATCTGATTGTCTCTTCCCTCAGACGGATTGGTCAGAGGGCTACCAACTAGCATCCGCTATGAACTTTCGTTTCCCCCAATGTGTGCCGACCCACCTGAAGACCCTCATCCCAAACGCCAGCAACGAGGCTATCGCCCTGATGAGGGACTTGCTGCAGTGGGACCCCAAAAAAAGACCCACTGCTGCACAGGTAGGCAAGACCGAACCTCAAATCTAAAGGTCTGGTTTTACAGCGGTACTCCAAGGACTTATGTGGACTTTTTTTTTGTTTAAACCCCCAAAAAACATGCCAGTCCTCAGAGAAGCAATTTCCATTATAGTGCAACACTAACCACTACATGCAGATTATCTGTAGTCCCAATACTGAGACTGCGTTAGTATCGTAATCCCAGTCATTTTAAGTAGTTCTTAAGCTGTACTTTATTCCCTGTGTTGCTGCTAAATGCTCTGCCTCTGCCGGTGTGCTCTGCGTCATACATAATGTCTACAACGCGTGGTCATCACATAGTTAAGACAAAATTTACCCTCCGCTGAGACAGTGGGATTACTCTGTGGGCCCTGAGTCGGAAACATCTTTCCAGAGGGAGTGACGGTGCTTTTCCATTCTCTGCTTACAAAGCTCCCAGGTGAAGGATGCACACCTTGTTACAGCCCATTCTGAGGAAACAATTCAGAATCATTTTAAACACATTTAGGGAAAAAAAAAATATTTGAATGGGATCAAGTCTACACTGCGTGTCTGTCTTTCTGAATTTACGACAATGTCTTGTGCATTGAAGCCAGCTCCCTGCAGGTTTGAGCATGAAATTACACTAAGCTGTAATTCATGTTGTTTTTATGTCCAGGATTAAAGTCCCTGACTCTAGTGTTATGGACTACATAAGGTTAAGGACTTGTTAACTGCGCAAGAAAACAATGTTTGCAGAATATTCAGAAAAACAATCTGTGTTCGTTTCTCTCCCTGCCTAGGCCCTGCGTTACCCGTACTTCCAGGTAGGCCAGATCTTAGGGCCTCGTCCGCAGAGTCAAGAGGTCAAGAAGGTCCAGGCCAGGCCACTGGCCCAGAAGCAGGCCTCGGAGTCTAAGGTTGATCCCCAGCAATCTTCCTCTGAGTCCAAAGCCTCCACATCCTCCTCTAAAAACCACCACCAGCAACATCATCATCAACCTCTTCAGCAAATCCCTCTGCCCCAAACTGAGAGTAAACCAGGGGGCCTCAGCCATGCAGTGAGTGTCTTAATGCAAATCAGAACCTTTAGTCATTGTATTTCATGTTAAATATAGCGAAGGATTTGCCAGAGTACTATTATGGAAAGGAATCCTTGTGGCACCTTTGCATATTGGACTCCTCTTGCAAGGAGTAAGACTTGTGGGACAATTGCATTGTCTGCTTCTGCAGAAAGCGGCATCGCTCGGCAGCGAGAACAGCGTTGGTGGGATCGGGGTGTTGAAGAGTGGCCGTCGACGCTGGGGCCAAACCGTGGCCAAGACGTCAGACAGCTGGGAGGAATCTGACCCTTCAGAAACCGCCGCATCCAACTCCAAGAAACCCAGTCTGGGGAATTCAGAGGAGGACAGGGGCCCTAAGGAGCACCGCCCACAGTAAGTGCTGTAACGTCCTAACAGAACTAGGTTGGCAATTTACCAAAAATGTAAGCACTGACATCTCAGCAGTGTGTTGCAGAATACTAAAAATGTGTTCTACATATAGCTGTCTGATGCAACTTGCATTGCGATGATAGCACATTATCAGAATTATGGAGCATTTTATCATTGTAATATAGTTTATAAAGGATAATATTTATTATATGTATTATAATCTATTAAAAAACAAGGTATTTTTTTGGTCACAGACCTTTAAATGTTGGATTTCTGTTTTCAGGCCTAAAGAGCAGAAACCTCTATATTCCTTCAGCACTGTTACTAAGCTACCAAACAATGTTAAGATTGGCCAAATGGACTCTAATCTCCCAGGATCTGCTGCAAGGCAGCACTACCTAAGCCAGTCACGATACTTGCCAGGTAAGACCGCATAACCGACTGCCAACTGTGTCATCTTTATCATTGGAAAGAGGTCACCATAATGTAGTGCTATACAAGCAATGTTTCCTTTCTCTTTATGGTTTTCCATAATTTCTCCCCTTACTTAAACTTCCATGGAAATGCACTTTCAAGCTTTGTTTTATCTGAGTCAGGTGATTTATTGTGAAACTTGGCTGTTGGGGGATCTAATTACGTTTTGAAAAATAGCCTATGGAACATATTTCCTGTTTGAAAAAGTGCTGAATTTGTCAAGAGCACTCAAATTAGCTGGTGCAGTATCACAAATGTCAATAAATATAGCTCATTAAAACAAAGCATCATCCTCAGTAAGTGTGAGTAATAATTAAAAACCCGGAGCCACTCTGAGATTTGAATGTTTGTACTCGTGAGTTTTCATCATGTAATTTCTGTTGCTTTAAGGGTTGATCGGCAAGAATCAGACCTCTTCTGGAGAGAAGGAGTTGAGTGGCATGACGCTGCGGGACCTGTGGGAGAACTCCTCAAACACTGTAAATAAACCACTCGCTCCCATTGGAGGAGGATTATCTGTCACCGGGGCCAACGCAGGTAAGGACTAATGTTTAATGATGGAGTGTGCAGAGGACAGGGCTCAGGTTCAGCTCAGGTTTTCACCAACATTTCAAAGAATTCATATCCAACAAAACAACTGAGTCATTAGCTTGCAGAGTTGAATGATTTGTGTTCCAGGAGTTCTCCCTGATTAAAAAAAAAAACCTATTTGTCACAAAAAATGGACATTTTAATGCAACTAACATTACATTTAACATTTGTTGATAATATTTTACTTTCTTTCGATGCTTATTTTAACTCTCACCTGAACAAAATAGTTTGAAATAGCACATTCTGTGGATTTACACAGCTGTGAACCTAACATAAAATATGTACACTTGCAATGAAAACAAAACGTTGTAACTCTTTCAGCAAAAATAATATTTTGAGAATATAGCACATTAGCGACAAAATTGGAAGTGAACCCTACTTATTCAGAGAAAAGTGAACGATTACACTGGGACTCGCCTCATTTTGCCATGCAGTGGAAACCTGGCGACTGTCAGTGTCACCTACTGTTACATAATGTGACACTGTCCTCGCAGTGCCACAAAGGCTGTAAATGCTAACGAAGCAGCTAATGTCTCCTGATCAGTAGTTATGGAGCCATTAACAAAGCAGCTTTGGGAGTGAGACTAAGTGTCTGCGACTTTAGAGAAGGGAGTCCTCTATAAATCATTTGTCATGTAGACAGACACACAATATGGGTCCCTGCTGTGCTCTCTTCTTCTGTCTCTTTCTTTCACCTTGTCTCTCCTTCTCCATTGCTTATTCATAAGATTAAGACTGTCGCTGTAAGATCAAGTGCTCCTTAAATGGCCCTCAACTGCACCCCCTGCTCATTTGCCCCACCTCCTAGCACACACACACACACGCACACACACACACACACACACACACACTGTTTGTTTTGATACACCCATTACTCATTACTATAACTCACTTCATTAACATCAAGAAAAGTAGCCCTTTGTTTTGTTTAGCAGCAATGCAGCTTCATCTCTGCTAACATTCACAATATATTTTTCTCTCAGTTTCCACACTAATTTTTATTTTTCTTCTCATTTCTCTGTGATTGCATGCATATCTCCTTCGACTCTACTTTTTGGTGTGAGACTAGAAGAGAATGCCTCTAGATCTGAGGATAGTCCATCAGAGAAAGGTGTTGTTAAAGAAAGAATACTGGAGAAAATTGATCTCTCCAAAGGTATCTGCTGTAATGACTTTATATGAACTCTTTTGTGTTATTTTACAGTTGGAAGTGATAATGTATATTGACTGAAAGGGTAACTTCAGTATTTTTCTACCTGGATCCAATTTTCCTGTTTTTTTTTTCATTTTCATTTTATAGAAGGTCCAGTGGAGACAGAAACGTCTGAAATTGGTCCAGCATTAAGCAGGACTGCTGCAGCCTGCATTTGCTGAACAGGCTGCAATATAACATTAATGGGCAATTATGCACTGTAAGTCCACTAAATGTGCTTGTTTTTGCCACTTACAGGCTCAGATTGTTATTTTGTTTCTGACAACATTATGGCATGGATCCATACAGACATAGACAATTTTGTTAAAGAGTAAGATCATTTTTGTTTAAACAGAAACAGCCAAGAAATTGCTATTGCAAAACACAATAGACTCAATTTACAGTAATTTTCAGATCACTGTAAAACACAATTCATTCAAAGTTGACTAAAACAAAATAGAGCTCTCAAAAACTGCCTTGGTGCATCTATCCACTCTTCTAACAATCACCAACTCTGGTTTGGTTAAAATAAACTCTTAATTCACCCAGTTAATTGTGAAAGCATGCTGGCATACATGCTAAAATTATTAAAAAATGGAGGTTTTGGGGGTTGTTTCTGGTTTAAAAAAAAGGGATCTTACTCTTTAATAAAGCTGTCCGTCTCTGTAGGAATCCTCTCCATACTATTGTCAGAAACTTACAATAAAGGTCTGAGCCTGTCAGTGACAAAAATAAGCACTAATGTGGCCATAAATGCTAAATAAATGCCCCAAGTGATAATTTTGCAGCCAGTTTTACTGCTGTCAGCTGCAGTGGCTTTTTTGTTCTCTCCATTAGTCACTTAGACACAAAACAAGGGAAAATATGGTCCAGGTTGGAAAAAACCAAAGTTACCCTTTGAGTTACTATGCTAAAGCTATTTTGTGTACAAACATCATAGCCATAGTCTCTGTTTTGGCTGATGCAAAAAAACTTCAGGTATTCAGTCCGCCACTTAACACGTGAAAGAACCCAGCTGCTAAAGCCTCTGCAGGAGACAAGGGTACAAATACACAGTTTAACCAGAAAAGAAGAACTCCAGTTGCTAAATAGATGTTAAATTGCGACACAACCACAACATCTTCTTAAGGGAACAATGAGGCTTTTTACTAATTACACTGATAACAATCTGTGGCTGCTGGTGAAGCAGATCGATGGAGTCGCTGGAAAAGCTGAATGACTTCAATCACTTGGCTTTAGTCGTTTGTTTGGGTCCTCAGTAGCTGTTGCATATGCAGTAACCACTTCACGCATGTTCACACAAGCGATTTGTATCAGTAAAGCCAAGTGTGAGAACATCTATTAGGTGTGTTTGCAAACGTTTTCTTAATTTGTATGCTTTTGTTTTTTAAATGGCGCATGTTATTTTAGCCCATATGACGTTATAGAAGTCCTGCTGTATGGGCATCTGGAGGGTGTAACAATAAAACATAATAAAAATCCATGTTTTTCTCTTCTTTTAGGGAACTTTGTAAGCACCAAATATAACCTCTCTGGTGGTTATATCCCTTCATTCCAAAAGAAGGAGGTGGGCTCAGTGGGACAGAGAATCCAGCTTGCACCTTTGGCTGGCCAGCACACAAGTAAGATTATATTTCATATATGTTTAGATAATAAAATGATTCCTATGGGTCAGATAAACTCCCCATTGCTTGGCTCAAAAAGTTTCAATGCTCATCAAACCTTAAAGGATAAGTTTGGTATCTGGGCCCACTTTTTCCATGTTTTTGTGTCATAATGGGAACAACAGTTTTTGGTCTAGTGTTCGGTGTAACTGCTGTTGTGGGCAAGCGGTGCAACAGGCTGCAATATAACCACTTGCGGTATGTTTGCAACACCATTTTACTTCCACTGAATGAGTTGTGCTTGCCACGGAAAGGCTCAGAATATTATTCTAAGTGTCTGACAATTTATGGAAGGGATTCTGACAGAGATAGACCTTTTTGTTTAACCAGAAAAATCCCTCAAATCAACTGTAATTATGCCAGCATATTTTTACATGTAACTAGTTGGTGATTGTTGAAAAAGTGGAGAGACCTACCAGAACTTTTTTTGTGTGTTTTACTTTGTTTCTGTTAACTTTGAATAAAGTTTGTTTTAAGATGATAGCATAAGTGTTTATGTAGGAGGAGTCTGGTGGGTTCAGCAGTTGTGTTTTTTGGGTCTGTTTCTGGTTAAACAAAAAGGATCTTAATCTTGAAAAAAAGAGGTTTCTATCTGTAGTGATCCCTTCCATAAATTGTCTGACATATGAAGGAATAATCTGAGGCTGTCAGTGGCAAAATCAAACACTTTCAGCGGACGTAAATTGACGGTGCTCAACTGCCTGCAGGGAAACAGTCTGATTTACCTCTTGCTGCTGCAGCAGTTCTGCTCAATACTAGACCTTTTTTTAAAATGAGGGGATGAGGGGAGCAACAATGAACAAATTACTGGGGAAAACAGGAAAGTGTAGTATGTGTTTAAACAAAAACTGCGATTTATTTACAAAAAAAAGGCTATAAACATATACAGAAAGCCTTCAAAAATGTAACCAAACAACTTGCTTTATTTTAAAGAAAGGAAATCTAAATGTACACTTAACTGACTAAAACGATAAATACAAAAAGTTCTTCACCCTCCCTCCAGAACGGGAGAAAAGATCAGAATTCCCAGTACACTGAAACTAGTTTCTTTAGTCTTTAGTCTGACACAACACGCACACACACACTGCCACACAGACCCACAAGCTCCAACTACTAGTTTTTCTCAGTCCTTTTAAACTGCCTGCTCCTCATCAGCAGAATGAGCACAGGTGTGCTCAATCAATCTGTGCACGGTGAGGAGGACGGCACCCGGAGAAGCACACACAAAAAAGAAACCACGATCACATCATCAAAGATAAGGCCTATGATGAAAAATACCAAACATACCCTTTAAATACATACTTTTGAAGTGTTGTTTAAGAATAACGGCTCTCTTGTATGGTCATTCTATAATCAATCACTATGCATAAGCTGTCCCTAACTATTCCTACTCTTTCACTTGTTCATTCACTGGACCTGTATATATATCTCCTCTTTCTTTATTCTTTCAGTCAATCTTTCCTCTTCTCCTGATAATAAAAAAGAAAAATCAAAATCTTCAAAACCCAAGCCCATATCCAACTCATCTTTGAGTGAAACTAATGAAGGTATTGCCATTTTCTAAAAACTGCTCATGTCCTCGCTTGAGTCCTTGTGTCCTGTCCTTCTGTATTGTTTTCCTCATCCATTGCTTTTGCTGCCTCTTTCAATAGCTGTCTTATTACTTTTGATGCATTAATGATTTCAATCCTGTTAATTTTTACCTGTTGTTCATGTGTCTTGCATCACATTAAAATGCTTTCAATAAAGACAAATACCAAGCTGACTAACTGCCATGTTCCTCCAGATTACGAGGGCTGGAAGAGAAGGGCAGACAGGACTCAGATGAAGGGGAGCAGCTACTCAGCGCTGGGGAAAACCTCTGGAAATCTCCTGACCAGAGCTCCCGCTGTACAGCCGGTCCACGGCAGAGTGGACTGGACTTCCAAATATGGTGGAAATCGGTAGCTCAGAAAGAACGTGATACCGCTTTTACTACTTGCCAGACTGTGTTGCCTGGTGGTACACATCTTTTGCTTAGGAAGATAACCTGAAGTGGAGTTTAAAACACTTTTAAACCTGGAGGAAACTGTAAGTTCCCTGAAACAGCAAATCCAATATCGAGGTAGCTAGTAGAGGACAAATAGTAGTCACAAAAGATGTACATCCCGCACTCTCTGAGGAGACATTTTTCATGCCATAATGGCATAGTTTTGTTTTTCAGAAAGCCTGAGGGAAGTAGCAGCTAGCTGTGAATGTGCATGGTGTCTCTGTGTTTTGGAGATGACGGTTGCCATGACGCTGAATCAAGACTGACATTGTCTGCAAGACAATCCCACTGCATTCCTGAGGGATCCAGTGTGAGCCAATTCTACTGTTAGTGTTGGGATATTCTGAGTAGGATTTTAATGTAGCAAAACTTTTTTTACTTGTAGTTTTTATTGTCAAGTATTGTTTTACTACTGATGACAAAGCAGTCATTATTAACGGTTCCTGCGATGCTATGTTCTGCTTTTATTCTCATGAAAAAGGAAAAAAATGAAGTGTAATGGCTACAAACTTGTTCTGTGTACTGATAACTGCACACCTCTTTGTATTATGCAATGAATTAACTGAACATTTTGTAAAACTTTTATACAAATAAATATATGAAAGTCCATGATGCATGTGGTCAGAGAGGACAAGACAACAATTGAATCATATAAACAAGGTGTTATATTTCATCCTCAAATATACATTTCCTTTCCTTTCTTTTTTTACAAAATGACATGAACAGTAAATGACAAATGCTCACAGGCTGCTCCTGGAGTAGAACATCAGCATCTTCACTCGATCAGGATGCCTGAGGTTTCTGGAGCAACGCCATACTGAGCTTTCCCACCATCAGAAGACTGAAACAAGACAAAAAAAAGTAAATATCATTCCTGTTTTTGACTTTTAGCTAAAGGGGGTAGAGATTTTGAGTCACTTAAAGGTCCTATATCATGAATAGTCATACTTACATGTTTTTTTCTTTAATTATAAAGCATGGGTAAGTGCCATATAAATATTTCGAAGGGATCAAAATGCTCAATCCAAAGAGAAAAGCACAGTCTGTATTCAGAAACTGTGCCTTTAAATGAGCCGTCAGGACTTCAAGGGAGTTGTGATGTCACAACTATACTACGTAAAGGCTGAAACTGACGCTACACTGCTGGAACAGTCATTCCTTAAACAGCAATGACAGTGCAGAGATGCAGAGAGCACAGATGTGAAAGACACAGATGCATTGACCAATCAAAGCACTTTGTTTCTTTTTTGGGTAAGAGGCTTAAAGAGACAGGTGCTGAAATGGAGATGTCAAACAGAGGATGAATACAGGTATATTCAAGCACACAGTATGAGAAACACATATACATACATAGTGATAACTACCACACCCTGTTGCGGTCATATTGCAAGAGATCCTCGTTACTTTAACTTGAATGTGTTCAAGCATTCATAAATATCAATTGAGTCATACGACTGATATGATATAGATACCTTGCTCCAGCCATAAGTCCAGCTGGCATGAACTTCCTGGATCCGTAGAACCTCTTTCCCATGATGCCAGTCAGAGCTCCTGATGTAGCTGAAAGACATGATGTGGGTGGGGAATGAAGAATCAGGATTCATCACCACCATGAAGACACATTCAGAAACTCTTCCCCTAGATGACCCCAATGCACACCAAATACAGTATATACTTAGTATACTAACCGAGAGAAACCCAAATATTATTGGGATCATTGGAGATCTGGTAGGCGCCAAAACCCGCGAGGCCACCAAAGAGAGCGCCAGCAGCAAGAGAGGGGACGCTGCCTGAAAGACGCAAAACCCAGCAGGTCAACACCTGCGCCTGATATCCACGAGACTGAGGAGCATGCACAGACTAGAGTGTAATGAGAGTGACATGTTTTTGTTTTTAAGTGCATGGATACACACAGAGCAAAAAAAAAATCAAAAACGTTTTTAATCTTGCTCCTATTTTTCCACAGGTTTAATTAAAAATCAAAGACTTTTTATGCATTCAATAGGTATAGTCCTCTCAAAATTTGGTCAGAAAATTCTCGACTATAAGACATGTCGTTTTCGTTGATTTGGCAGTACATCCAATCAGCCTCACAACTACAGACCACATGAAATGCTTTTTAATCACCTCATCTTGAAATACAGGTTATTATCCTCAATCTACTACCTACTTTAACTTTTTTTAATGGTGGTGAATGTAATAGTAAACTTAAGGGATGCAGTGACGTAAAAGAAATGTTTAAAAGTCAGTTAAACAAACAAGTTAACACCACAGCAAATATTAGTAGATCCTCAAAACACTAGGCTAATGCTTTTCTATTAAGGACTTTAAAAGCGTATAATTCCACCTCTTTTCACATCTAAAACAACACATACCTGCTTTCACATAACCAACGACTCCCCCGGATGCAATCAGGGCTGCGTATCCATATCCCACCCAGTCCACAGACATGTTGGACACCTGCAGGAGACACAGCCTGTGAGTGAGCCAACAACCTCAGTGTCAGCAGTAACTTTTCAGTGCAGAAGACTGGCTGCTGCTAACCTAATATTACTTACATATGCTAAAATACCAAAAGGACTGTCTGAGCTCTGTAACACAGAGCTGTTATAGAAAAGCAGCTGCGGCAGCACAACATTCAGAAACATTGTGGCGTCTGACATATTTTTTCCCGCTGTCACACAACAGCGTTTGTCTGTTTTTGATTAAAACTCGTTACTTTGTGATTACAGATTACAGATTATGTGTGTGTCTGGCGTATTAGATAAGGCTAACTGCTGCACAGCAGCCTTAGCTCGCGCAACAGCAACACAAACTAGCATCGTTGTTATTATTAGGACACACATGCAGGGCTCACACAAAAGCTTTCTAAATATAAAAAACATTGTTTATACGCCAATTAGAGCTTTAGACACCAGCGAATGACAAATGTGAAAACATGAAACGCAAATATAGCTGAATACAACCTTGCTCTTTCAGTTTGTCCTCTGTCTCAAACAACGGCAGCCTGTTCTCCGCCGAGCACAAATTAGTGGTGCACATAACAAGGGGCAGGGTGCCTGATGGGAAATGTAGGCCATAGCGCTTGGGAGGCAGGTGCTGCGTTCATGACAGGCGTAATTCCTATAATAATAAATAATAATAATAATAAATAATATAATAATAATAATAATAATAATAATAATAATAATAATAATAATAATAATAATAATAATAATAATAATAATAATAATAATAATAACAACAACAACAACAACAACAACAACAACAATAAGAATAATAAGAATAATAATAAAAAAGTCAATCATGCAAAAATAAAATGCCCACATATACTGTTTTTCGTCTGTCTTAGATTGTTCATATTTCCCTATAATTCATTTTTTAAAAGTTGATGAAACATATTCTTGGCCTAATCACTCACATAATTCTAGTTTCTCAATTCTCTATTTTTTTTAAAAAACCCACAGTGTTCGAACACATCATTTGCCATAAGCACTCTTTAACAAATATTTTTTTTTACATTAAAATAACTTATATTTGGTTATCATTTAAATATAACTTAAAGATACATTTCACTCCCTAAAGTTATCTTTATCACATCATCTGCTAACTTCAGATTAAAAACATAACGAGGAAATTTAACTCAATTTAGTAAGGACCCCAGTAATCCAGGACCGTTGATGGTCCCCAGACACCAGAATGGGAACTGGATTTATTTTTGTGACCACAAGATGGCACCACAGGATTTAGATTAATTTTAATCTTTTAAACCATACTCCAACATCCCCAAGCTGCAACTTGGTTTTTTTTGGGGTTTTTTTTCTTGGCATATATATGTTTTTTTACAGTCTGGTAAAAACTCCTTCACAGTGGCAGGACGAAACGCACACGATCTCAACTTTCACTTAATCGGAATGTGTGTTTTCAGTACTGGAGCAGTGTTGGTTGATAACCGTGAAAATGGGCCGTTTTGAACGTGTGATTAAAGTTCATGAAGAAGGACAGGTGGGAACGGGTCAAAAAAGAGGGCTTAAGAAAGCCTGATGATTGTTGGTAACGTGATAAAACAAACCTGACATTTGCCTAAATTTTGACCCTTGGCCATATTTTATATTTCACTGATTTACACATTTTCCCTTTGACCACCTGTTTTTTTTCCTGTTTGTTTTGGGGGGTTTTTTTCTCGTTTTTGACTGGCATCGGTTTGGCAGTTTACTTACTGGAATGCTCACTGCGCACACATTCTCATTTGGTTTCAATTACCTTCAATATTGTGTTAAATCCACGGGCGGCGCGTCCTCGCTCCTCTCCCGAAGCAAGGTGGCGCTAGAATACAATTTATCTTCCATATGAAGCAGCGTTTTCATACACACACACAGTGAGCCTGAAAGCTTCACACTGAACAGACATCAATCTCACGGAGCTACATGGGGCTTGAGAACTGGTGACGGGAAAGTTACTGTCCTCAGCAGTCAGGCGCGTCCAGCTGGACCACGTCTGCAGCCAAAATACTACAAATCAAGCTGACTATCTTGTCTAAGATAAATGTCCAACTTCTCCATAACTTGGGGCGAAAGAAAAAGTCCAATCATCGATCAATATTTCAAAACAACGAGGGGGACGGAGAAAACACACTCATGGGGTGTTCCACAGGATTTCTATTTTTTTTTATTTTTAGTCAATAACGATGCGTAAATTACGCACGAAGTTTTCGGACACTTTACAAACGCACAAGCATAAACACAACACTACCACCAAAAATCAAATTAATACAGCAAATAAAAAATACAACATTAGTGCTAATAATAATAATAATAATAATTATAACAATAATAATGTGTCTTGTAATTTGTCTAAATATGACTGGCTGTACAAAGTGCCTGAGGTGCAGCCGTTGCCGACGCCTATTAAACACAGCTCGCAGTTTTAGGAAGCTGAACGTTGCCGGAGGCCCGGTGCGATGGTGGAAGTGGTTGAAACCAAGCCCTAGACAAACAGGCTGGATATTCAAAAGGGACCCCGCTCTTGTCTGAGAGTAACCCACTCTCAGACAGCTCTGCTTTAAAACTTACTCCTCCCTGAGTGCGCAGAGCCCCAAACAATATTTCTGATCCCCCCCCTTCCCATCCACCACCTCCCTCTCTTTTGTCCAGTCCTATATAGCTGCAGGTATTGTGTGTGCAGTTAAAATGTGTTCGCCTTTGAAGTCAAACATGAAGGCTTGTTTTAAATATTAACACCACAAAAAAAATCTATAGATTCTGTGTGGAATTATGCAATTGCAAAAAAACACAACTATAAAGGATTTATTGGAGAACAAGAAAAAAAGAAGTGTGTTTTTTACGTAAAAAAAAAAGTTTGTCCAATATTATCAGTGCATGCATTAATATGTTAATATAAATGTTTGATGCAGTGACAGAGACATTCATGCAGCTGTCTGCCAGCGACGTGAACCGCGTCCCGTTTGCTGTCTTGAAACTTTAAATAGGACAAAATGTCTTTTTTGACTATATCACCTATATGTGCGCACGTGCTGCTCTCTTCTTTGGATGTATGTGTGTGTTGGTGTGTGTGTGTGCCTGTGAAAAGACAGAGAGAGGAGAGCTCATTCGCTTCTGGCCCGAGGGGTCTACATAAGTATGTATTAGAAATAAACAGTGGATAAATAAATAATGACCCGCACAATAGCAGGGTAGCTTTCTGTGTAGAAGTAATTGATGTTGGCAGTTAACCTTCAAGTTTTTTAACTTGACACAGTTTCATTTGCAGAGAGAATTCATGTTTTACAAAGACCAAGGAAATATTGCAGATATGTCCTTTTTTTTACGTCTATGTCAGTTTAAGATAAATATCAATTTAATTAATTAATTAATTCCTTTTTTTGTTGCTCAATTTGGGTAGTTTTAGCACATTTTCTAATGAGTTATTTTATAAATACATTTTACCATAAATTAAGGGAGAGTAAAACTACAGCAGGTTGTGACTTACTTTTCTCACTTTTTTTTAGAAATTATTTTTTAAATAAATTCCCCAAATGTTAAAATATATATATATATATATGGATACTATATATATGGATGTATAATGTTTAAAAGCGTAACTGACTCTTTCCTGCAAAGTAATTCACGTTGGATTATTTTTTATGAATAGGAAATGGCTCAGATTTTAATGACGTAAGTCGAATCATTTATTTCTTTGTATTTACTACTTTTTGTTTAAAAAAAAAAAAACTCGTGTGAATGTTATTATAGAGACCAAAAATTATGACAGCTCAGGCCTATCCAGCAGCACTCAAGTCGGCGATCTCCCTCTTTCCCAGGTAGTCTCTCCTTTCTCGTCCACACCCGGAGCACTGCGCATGCGTCACCAGGTGGCCCCGCACCGTTTTTATGGCCAGGTGAGGCGATCCGGTCCAGGTAAAAAAGTAAAGGTTTACTTTGGGACCGGAGGCTCAATGAGACAGACACGGCACCGGATCGACTGAAAAAAATCACCAAAAGGCAGCAGAAGACAAAGAATGTCAATTATGGCAAAATGGGGGATGGCAGGTATGTGCTGCTTACTTTAAGACAAAGACACGGCTGTGAAAAATCCATGAAAACTGTCAAAGTGTCGACTTGTTGTAGGATGAGGCTTCACAGGCACCGTAAAATCTTTTGTAAAGAAAGGAGTGTAGTTTATAGGTTTAACGCGTTGGAGATCATACAAAGAGGTTGGAGATGTTTTATTTTAGAAAGTCTGTTTTGCGCAGTTAGTCTTACATGTCAAAGTGTCCATCTCGAAAACCTGAGGCATGTTGTTGTAGCTTGGAGGGACTTATCAGATACACTGTTTTGTTTTTATTATTGTTATTATTGTTATTATTATTAGTATTAATATTATTATTAGTATTATTGTTGTTATTATTATTACAAAAAAAATAGAAATGTGTGGACATGGATGGTTTGTCAAAAGTGGAGCACTAGTGAAAACCTTATTCCAAAACGGTTTCGTTGCGTCTTTGGAGTAAAATCTAACTTTTCATAGTTTCCTGTATATTTACAGCTGTTTCAAAAACAGATTACACGTTTTTAAAGTTCTAAGTTACATGTCTGTGGGTTTTCTGTAGAGTTTTGTGTTGTCTTTGCTTCACTAAAAAAAACTGCTCTTGTTTTGTGAGGTGTGGAGGATTTAAGAGACGACCTGCTGAAACAAAACACTTTAGTTTCACTCGTTAAAAAAAACAGGAAAAAAGAAAAAAAGACCACCACTGCCATCACAGACAACCAGGCCAAGACCCTCGCATGCATAGCTGTCATTGTCAGCCAGTATCATCGCTCCATTCTCATTAATAACAACTGTAAAGAAAGAGTACTTCACTAAAAAAATGGTAATCCAGGTTTTAAAACGAGAGGGGCCAACGCCTTAAAGAGCTGGCGACCTGTCTGCTGACCCACGACCTGCTGAGGGGAAGGCTCGGCCGGCGACAGGGCAGAGCCAGGCTCCCTCAGCCGCTCATTCAAATGAAACAAGGCCATGTTGTTGTGTTAATTATTTACACCCCCCCCCTCTCCCCCTCCCATCAAACCCTGCGCCCTTACAGGTAGTCAATGGACCTGTAGAGCCGCTTCGAATGGCTCACCTTTTTAACATAACATTGAAAGAATAGCCTCTCAAGGTCCCAGCTCTCAATGGGATTAAAATAACAGTTTGGGAGTTTTAAAAAAATCAAGGTTGGCAACAAAGTGTGCGACAGGCTTGTATTTGCATAGGCATGCTGTTTTCACACACAAAAGTGCTCAAGAAGACAACCCAAAAAAGTTATTCCACATTCATTTCTTATCGTAAATCTATGGTTGAATTACATTTTTTGGAGTTCTCTCTCCGCGTAAAATCAGAGTAGAAACCGTCCCAGGTGCATGCAGGTCCCCATGCATACCCTCCCCAACCCCCCTTCACCAAACACACACACCTCACTGAACAGTAGAAATAATAAGCATGTGTAGCGTCTTGCTGCTTTAGTTTTTACCTGTGCGCTGTCCATTGGTGTTGTGTGAGCAGATGGGGGGAATCAAACGGCTGTTGATATGCTAATGAGGCCCTGTGCCAGTGTTATTACAGAGCTGCTCCAGCCCTTCACTTCCACCATTAGAGGGAGACCTCAGAGCGCAAGACAGACAGCAGCCCACAGCTTCAATAAAAGTAGTTTTTCTGAGCGGGGAGCACAATTCACTGAGTGAAAACAAGACTAAGGCGATACCTATACTCAATATCCACCTCAGCAACCCATGAAAATGCTTTGGAAATTAACTGATAACATTAAATATGAAGATTGCGAGGTAAGGGGCTCCTCTTCCATTTGTTTAATTTAATTTAACTTTTGACATTTTACTAAGACGTTATTTTAAGGGATGCGCTTTTTTTTTTGTTTTGATCCAAATTTGTCATTTTTTTGACAGCTGTTAGTGAACACATTTATTTCAACTGCAGGATAAATACATCCATGTCTTGTATTCATTTCATAGCTTCTTATTTTAAGTGTAGAGAATTAGAGAATGATAATAATTATTATTACAATAATAACAATATTAATCACGAGAATAATATTATAATAAAAACAGTACCAGCAATGATAATGAGAATAATAATTTGCCATTATGGTAATAACAGCTGTATTTTAAATTTCAGTTGCATGAGTAAAATCACACGTTATTTATTTTTTTCTTTTTAAATTCGCATTTAAAAAATATATCCAAATATTAAATGACACGTGGAAATATTAAAATAATACACTTACCATGCATTTAATTAAAAATAAATATTTTGACTAGGTGGCAGATGTAAGCGCTTTAACACAGCCTGCTTTATTCACTGCTCAAATGACATGGACATTTACCCTTCAGTTTTAATTTCTCTGCAATTTGAGCCGTTAGTTTTCGCGTGTGTGCATGTATGTGTGGAGTGCATACACTGAGTGATTGTTGTTATGGGCATAGACAAAGTTTGGCAGTAATATCAGGGACTTGTTTAGGAGTGGAGAAGCCAGTCGGACGTGTTTTTAACCCGCGTCCTGGGAGGATAGGGACGACCGGGAGTAGGAAAACAAAAGCTGGGCACCTCCGCGTTCATGGTTTGGTGATTGTTTCTAATTTACAAGCAGTGTTTTCCCCGCTAGTGTGGATGCGAAAAACTAAAATTTGCAAACGAAATCCGGTCACGGCCCGGTATTTCGCAATTTTTTTGAAAAAAAATGTATGATTAGGCAGGAAGGGGAGTGGAGCTCTTTTAGCCGCGCGTAAAAGTTGGTTAGAGCGCCGGGATCCGAGCGGCCCTGTCATAGACTTTGGGGATTTATTTTTCTCCGTCTTTCCGGGTCAAAGTTAAAAGTTAGCCGGTGTGACTCTGGCATTTGGAGTCGAGGAGGAACCGGTTGATTAATTCGGCGGTGACAGAGGAGAGAAAGGAGACCCATGGAGGACAGCTCTCTGTCGGAGTCTGAGGTGGAAAACAAAGGGACGAGCGGTAGAAATGAGCCGGTCGGAATGCCCATAGCGTCGTCTGCTGGATTTTCACCCAGATCAGAGGTGCACGTTGTTTCCTTCCATGGCTTCTTCTCCTTCTTTCCCTGTCTGTAGTCCACCTCCCTTCATTCCTATGTCTTTCTTTCACTTTTGCGCTTTGGCCCTGGGACCCTTTTAAAATGCCCCCCCTCCTCCCTCTCTCTCTGATTCGTCAGACGCGAGTGAATGTCCCTCTTTTTGTCTCTCTCTCTCTCCACTCCCTCCACAGTCTCTCACTCCCTCTTTCTCTCTCACTCCCTCTCTCTCCTCATCTCTGATTAGATACTGATTCCTCCTTTCAATGGACGTCATTTAAGCGCAGACTCCTGCCTTGAGTTGCGTCCTCCGCTTCACGCCCGATTTCCGACCATTCTTTCCTTATTATTAAGTATTCCTGTAATATTAATAGTCATGAATGCGCTCTATTAGGAGTCCAAGAGGGAGACGAAGAAGCGGCTCTTTTGCTAATATGAGCTCAAGCGAAGGGACGGCAGCACTGTGATAGAAGCCAAGGAGCGCAGGGGAGAAAACAGGGGTTTACCAAGAGAAACTTTTCAACCCAAATCCGCCAGCATCGCCGAATACCTGCATTTTTAGACCCACATGAAGGGCAGCGGGGATCTAACCATTTATTTCTGATGGATTATCGTCCAGCTTCTGTGGCACATATCTGATCGCCGGGGCCATCGTGATCTTTCAGGAGAGAAGAGTCTTTTCGGGGGGCTTTATTTTTTTGTTTTTGCTGGTTAATTCCCCTTTGCTTGCCCCCCACCCCCCTAAACACTCCAAAGTGTTTTTTCGAACTGTTTATTTTTTTCTTGAGTGGCACCAAAAATCCATCTTAAATGTTAGTGCACAGTTTTTCCGCGATGGTAAGTTGCTGCAGCCTCACCGTGTCCAGATACTTCGAATTTGTTTGCAGATTATGTTAAATTATTTCTTTTCAGAATGGTGTTTTGTGGAGCTTTTGCATGCGTAAAAAAACTGCGGGACACCTTGGAGGAATTCTGAAATAATACTCGGTTTATTTATTTGAAGGCATTTCAACCTTTCGGAATTTCGATGTTTTATTTTACTATTTACTTTTCACCATTTACTATTATGTTATTTTATTTTTAAAACTTGGCGCACAAGTGACCTGAGTGTGAAATTGTTGCATTTACTGCTTAAATCAGTCAGGAGAAATAATTCAGAAATGTTCCACACTTGGTCTTACTGCTGTCAGACACTCAGGCCATATTTGATAATGCCCCAGCATAAGCCCGCAGAGCATTCTCCAGTTAAAACAAAGAGGAGAAAATGCGATCATATATGCTTGTGTATTACTAAAATGTATTTAGGCTAAAACACACTTTTCTTTCTGTCCTCCCCTGCCAGGACCGTCACGACGGCACCAGCAATGGGACAGCCAGGCTACCTCAGCTGGGCGGCGTGGGCCAGAGTCCCTACACGAGCGCCCCTCCGCTCTCCCACACACCGAACTCGGACTTCCAGCCCCCGTACTTCCCCCCGCCCTACCAGCCCATCTACCCGCAGTCTCAGGACCCTTACTCGCACGTCAACGACCCGTACTCCCTCAACTCCCTGCACGCCCAGCCGCAGCCGCAGCACCCGGGCTGGCCGGGCCAGAGGCAGGGTCAGGAGAGCGGCCTGCTGCACCAGCACCGCAGCCTGCCCCACCAGCTGTGCCGGGAGTACCGCAGGGAAGTGCTCCTACCGTCCGGCCACGGCATCGATACGGGACTGTCGGACTCTATCCCAATCCATGGAATACCTCACTCTTTAGACGACGTTCAGGTGAGGCAGCTTTTACCTGGCTTTCTGATTTTCTGGGCTATTAAAAAAAAAAAAGAATACTGGCATTATTAATTTTTGGCAGTTCTGCTATATTTTGGACTAATATTAGGCCTGCAATAAAAAAACAAAAACAAAAACGGCAATGGCAGTTTAAAAAAAAATCTTAATACAATAATTATTTATTTTCAATTATCATTACGATTTATTCAAGCTCCCTGCCTTTTATAATTATCCTGCAAATTCATTTTAATATTTTTAGGTTATTATTAAAAGTGTTTTTATTATTACTGCTCTTTAATAAATGTTAAAGGAACGACACGCATTAAATTAGTCTATTAATGCAGCTATTTTTACTGTTTGAAAAAATATCATGTGCTTCCTTGTCAAAATTATTTCCAGTTTAAAAAAAACACAATTCTGCATCCTTATTTCCTATATAGAAAATAAAAATACAGAAATAAAAATAAAATATAAAAAATGTTGATAGTGGCCTAATTCGATGTGTGTTTTATAATATTGTCACACACATCTAATTAGATAAAACTGATTTTTTTTAAAAAGCGCACGTGTTTGCATAGGATCTCTGTTTTTATTTGATTTCTCAGTTCAAAACCAGATGAAGCTCGCCGTCCTCTGCGCACAATAACGTCATAACACATTGCCAGCACATTAACAGCAGAATTGAGTTTGGTGGATTGAGTTTGGGTAATAGCTGCGATTACTAAAGATGCATGATAAATGAGCGCTAAAATTGTCAATAACCCTCCCGTTCTTATTTAGAGGATTCTTCCCCAGTTTTTAATCAGAAACAAACACCAATAATCCTCTAATTAGTTCATAGGCCTTTAATAGGCTGCGCTGCCGTAATTACTATCCAATCTAGATTAGAAGTTTCCTTGTGAGTAGAGCCAATATGAGGGCGAAATTAGGTCAAGATTATGGGGCGACACAGCTTCGTTATTTAAGTCTGAGTTTGTGATCTAATGTAATGTGCGTCCATCAGTGGGACCCGCTGAAAACACTCGTGGACAATAATAACAGGTATGGGCCTCGAGAGCCTCCATGTTGGGGTGATTGTGGCCGCTAATTGTGTCAGTGCTTTGTTCGTGCACAGCATCCATTCACGCACACATGAGCGAGAATTTTTTTCTGCCTTTGTGCTAAAATTGTCCTTTTTTTGCATTTGTGTCACAGCCTGTTGATGATCAAGGAATTCACATTCCCGACCAGACTGTAATTAAAAAAGGTAAGCAATTTCCTCCGAGATACCATGCATGTTTCTGCAAGCTGCACACCACTGGGCTGCGCGCACACACACACACACGCACACGCACACACGCACACACACACACACACACACACCATTCACCATTCTGCTCGAGAGAACTCGATGCAATGCGGTAATGCCTGACTGATCCTAATACGCAGTAGCCTATTTTTCATTACATGGTTTCCAAGTGCATCAAACTGGCTGCACCTTTTTCCCCCAGCTCGCTGATGGAATTTACTGTCAGCGTTTCAGAGCAGCGGGGAAGATGAGTAGAGCTGGTTGGGGGCTTTGTAGGCTCGTGGTATTGATGGTCAAAGATATAGGCCCATAGACGATCCTGGCACTTCAGTGATGAAAGCTGCAATCACACTGCATGGTCAGATTTAAAATGGAAGTTGGTACCAGTGGAGGGAGCACAGGCCTATAGTGTGTGCAGGGTGATGGTGCCATTTAGGGGGAGAATCAAAGCTCGGACTTGAGAGAGAGAAAAAACGTTGTTGGATTATTATTTTCTCGTATTTATTTCCTTTTTTAAACAACACAAGCACACCGTTTAAAAGCGTTTTGTCAGGTCAAATTAGAGCTCGCCAGATGAGATATGGGGCGATTTTTCTTTCCATCTTTTCTGTCTTTTTTCCCATTCTCTCTATTTTGAGTCTATCTGCGCATCAACATGATAATTGGCTTCTTATATTAGTAATCTCAAGAGTTCGTTTAACTCCTATTGTCTCTATTAGGCTCCCCTGAGCCATTCATGTCACAAGTGATCTATCCAAAGGCGCACAGTCCCCTTTGTCTCCGGTTACTGCACACCAAAACGGTGTAAAGCCCAGTAGTGCTGAGCACCCCCCAACCCCCTCCACCACCACCAACCCTCCCCTGTTTGAAATCACACACGGGCGACGGTGTTTTGCTGGATACCGAGGATATGTCAAAATAGGTAGACTTAACCAAATCTCTCGGATGGTGTGACTGCTTTGTGCAGACTCGATCCACGGTGCGCAAAAATAGCCCGCGCGCTCTGATACTGGAGATTCTCGCTGTGTGCTGCTGCTGAGATCTCTTTAAATGTTATTTTTCGATAAAGAACAGATTATTGGAAATATTCTGAATTTTGTGCACGTGTGGTTAATCGAAAACTACGCACGGTTCTACAATGCACATACAACCATGATCACTATTGTTATTATTCCTCTTATTGCCATGTATAGGCCTCTGTTAGTCGCTTTTTTCTCTGCATGTCCTTGTTGCTGAATGTGTACACATGTGGTGCTAAACTCTAAATCCGGGGCCTAAATCCCCCCTTCTCATTTAGTTAAGGCTCTGCATTGCATGAAATTCACTGAGCACGGTCTCTCTCTGCCTCCCCTCCCTCCCTCCTCCCCCTCATCCCCACCATCCCTCTCTCCCTCTCCTCTCTTTCTCTCTCCCTCGCAAGGTCCAGTGTCTTTATCCAAGAACAACAACGTCTCCTCCATCCCCGTAAATAAGGACGGTCTTTTCGGAGGGGTGGTAAACCCCAACGAGGTGTTCTGCTCAGTTCCGGGTCGCCTGTCCCTCCTCAGCTCCACATCGAAGTACAAGGTCACGGTGGCGGAGGTGCAGAGACGCCTCTCGCCGCCCGAGTGCCTCAACGCCTCTCTGCTGGGCGGGGTGCTGAGGAGGTGAGTTCGACTGGAAGGCTGCAAAAAAAACAAAAAAACAACTCTCCCTGTACCTGCATGTGTGTCTGTGCGCGTGAGCTCTCTCACTCTACTCCAATCCATTCTCTCTGTGAGCGTGCACCTCTCTCTCTCTCTCCTCTGTACCAAGAATAATTAAAATCGACCAACCATGACACCTAGCTCCTGCATTTAAAGCAGGAGGGGTCTGTTAAATTCCATATTAACTTCCCCTGCGCACTGGATCTCTCTCTCTATCTCTATCTCTCTTTCTCTCACTCAAATTAATGTAGGCCTAGTCTGTTTCAACCCCAGCTCTATAGGCCCAGTGAAGGCATTACACATGAAAACATTGGTCTCCAGTGAACTGTCTACTGAAGTGCTGCAGACACGCAGCCAGTAATAGTGCTGCCTATTAAGTAGGGCTTTATTTATTCATTTTGTACAGTATTTGTCTGCTGGTGAAAAAGGCTGGGCTCTTTTGGTATTATTTATAGCTCATATGAGGGAAGTAATGGAGGGTGAAGCCAGCCAAATTCACCTTTTTTAATTGGTGAGGCACATTCACTGTAAATAGAAAAGTATGCACCATAGGAAGTGTCATAAAAAAGAGGACATAATCATAAAAAAAGCCCAAACTTTTGCCTAAAATCACTATATTATTATATATATATATATTTTAATTTTATATTTAAATCCCTGCTATGTTTTGTCACAGGGCCAAGTCTAAGAATGGAGGAAGATCCTTAAGGGAGAAGCTGGATAAAATCGGCTTGAATCTACCTGCAGGCAGACGCAAGGCAGCAAACGTCACCTTGCTGACGTCACTAGTCGAAGGTAAGTCGCCGTAAATCACGTTCTCACTCTTGTTGCTCCCGCGATATCAGGTGCTTGCAAACTGGGATTTTTTCTCTCTCTCTCTTCCTCTCTTCCTCTCTTTCTTTCTTTCTCTGTGTTGGAAATCAGCATATGCGCTCATCCGTGTAATGTGGACCGACTTTGCCTCGCAAGTAATAAAGCATGAAGGATGTGTGTGTGTGTGAGAGAGAGTGTGTGTGTGTGAGAGAGAGGGAGAATAGTGCTGGTAGTGGCTTTGCAGCGTTGGCCTTCGCTTTCAGGAGCACACTTGCAGGTCCACGGCTGGCCTAGTTTATACACTGGATGAATTTGTGTTGAAGTCCAGTTAATTATTGAGTGTTGCTTGTTTATTGGGCGCCGCTGAGCTGCTTCACCTCATGGATGAGAAGTCGATTGATTTATTAACCCTGCGTTGTTGCAAACATTAATACAAGGCTGTGTATGGCAGCATAGGGCTGCTATTTTCTAAATGGTGACTTAATTCTTTCGTTAATAGCTTCCTATGCTTTTGGTTTTCAGTGAAGATTTCTGTTGCATGCAAATGGGATGGCGCTGACCTATTGGGAGCTATATGTTTTGGGCCTATTAAAGAATAAATTACTCAATTATGGCGCGCTGGAAAAGATGCCTTTTAGTGGATAAATCCATTTTGCTTGAGTTGAACCTTATTATTCAGTGCAGTGGTATTTTGGTGTGCTGTGGGTTTTCCAAAGGTGAAAGCCTGCGATGGTTCATTGGTCCCTGTTAATCATTATTGCAGAAGAGGGGCCGAATGCAATGCTCATTGCGCTCGGTAGAAATGTGCTGTATTGTAATGAGCCTGGAGAAATGTATGATTCCGGGTAATAAAGGGGTGGTGGCACGTGGTGAGGGCTTGGATGGCAGAGAGGGGTGGGAGAAGGCAGCCGGTTATTTAGTGAAGGGACACTGCGTTCGCTGAAGTGCTGTCATTGTTTATGATCCGCTCCATTTTATGGAAACGAGTTTACTGGACTTGAGCTTTGATGCTAATTGGCGCATGCGTTCTTCCGGAGTGGAGGCTTATGGGCAGGAAGCCCCGCAGTAAAAACTCAACTGCTTCAGGAAATTAAAACCAAATACTTGGAGAAAAGGAGAAAAAAAAAAAAATCAACCAACAAGAGAAGCGGACGGAATGCAACCTGTAATTCTCATAGCTGAATATGTAAAGACAAAGTGAGATTTAGGTATAGCCCTTTAAAATTGCTTCCCCATGCCTGTGTGATCTGCTGGACTTTCAATAATGTGAAAGCATTGGTAATCAATGACATGGTGTTAAGCATGACGCTCCGTCTATATTTCATATCCACTTATTGTTTCCCCTCCATATTTAACCGTTCTCACGGTATGGGGGAGTGTATTGACAGCTCGCGTTGCCCTTTTATTATCATTATTATGATTATTATGATTACTATTATTATTATTATTATTATTATTTCTAGGCTATTATTGTTGTTGTTATCATCATTAGTGTTGTTGTGAGGCACAGGTGCTGTAACCCTGCTGTCACTTCACATTCATCATGTGTTGGTCCAAGCAGGGGGTGTGAACTGCTCTGAATTTGATGTAACCATATTTAATAAGCAAACACATTCATTTTTTCCCTTTTCTTTTTTTTTCTCTCAGGCGAAGCGGTACATCTTGCCAGGGATTTTGGTTATGTATGCGAGACCGAGTTTCCAGCCAAGGCAGTAGCTGAATATGTAAACCGTCAGCATTCCGACCCAAACGAACAAGTCCAAAGAAAAAACATGCTATTGGCCACAAAGTAAGTGCTGTTATCGCATATCACTGTGTCACACCAAATGCATTCCAGCCAGTGTGTGTGTGTGTTTTGTGTGCGTGTTCATTTGGCACACACACACACACACACACACACACACACACACACACACACACACACACACACACACACACACACACACACACACACACACACAAACGCACGCACACACACAGCTTTATCAAAATGCAATTTCCACACTCATTTCCATTTTTAAAGTGTGTTTCAATCAAATGATTTTTTTTTTACACACATATGACAAATGTGTGATCATGATAAAAATATGCTGCCATTACCCATGCCATAATCAGTCAAATATTAGCTAGTCTTTTACTAATGAATACATTTTATTATGCTATTTATTTATTATGGTATTTTATTTTATGGTATTTTTTTTGCCACACACTTTTAAATATTACTGACATCTCTGATAATTATGGATTTTTATTTGGACACTTATTCGTTATTATTGACACATTTGAATCAGTATAATGTTAAACATTATAATTAAAATAGTGCAGTTAAATTAAATACACTGGTTTTTTTTGTTGTTGACTTGGCCTTTCCCTCATACACACACACATACACCACACACACACACACACACACACACACACACACACTCACACACACGCACAGCCGTTATTTTGTTTGTCTTGTGCTTTCAGTGACATTGACACACATAGCTGGTTCACATGCAGCGCTTCCATTGGTGTTGGTTATTTTTTTGCTGTGCGTTAAGTGAGACGTGGGGATTCCTTAAATGGCCTGCATTTAATATTGATGACGGGCCGCTGTAATCAAACAGCTGTAACCGCTTATTACAGGCTTTTGGAGTGCTATTAAAATACCAGCACCATGAATAGGAGAGCTCACCTTTTAATATACACGTCTTTACATTATAAGAATATTCTACGTGTATGTAAGTTGCATGACAATGTAGGTGTATTTTTCAAGCATCGTTATATTTATTATAGATTTTTTAAAAATTGGTTTACTATTTGGTAATAACTGATTTCCGTTCAAAGTTGACACTGCAAAAAAAAAAAAAAGTTCCTTTCACATCGACAAGTAATTTGGAACTCATGTTTTCTCTTAAAATCCTAATAAAAGTAAGATATCCTGCCACTGAGCTCAGAGATGAAGTTCCACCTGTTTGTAGCTTCAGGACATTTTCTTTAGCCAAGTGTTAATTTCTGAAAACAAAGCAGGGTAAGAAACACAATTTCACCCCACTAATAAGTGTATTTAAAAGAAAAGAAAGAAAGAAGGAAAATGGAATGAGTGGATTTGCAGAGACAGGACTTTAGTGGCTGCTCACTTTTCACCCTTCTTTACGCAAATTTTGAATTTACAGCCCAGCTCCCCTGCAGGACTGACTGATTATAAAAATTGCTATTTTTGCAGTGTGCATAGTTTGATTTATTTTTATATTAAAATGCATGGGATTTTCGATGTTCCGGGTGGGACTTAACACGACGAACTTTCTCTGTTTTTAGGCAAGTCTGCAAAGAGTTCACAGACCTGCTGTCCCAGGACCGCTCGCCGCTGGGAAACTCACGGCCGCAGCCCATTCTTGAACCGGGAATCCAGAGCTGTTTGACCCACTTCAGTCTAATCTCGCACGGTTTCGGGACTCCGGCACTGTGCGCGGCAGTCACTGCCCTGCAGAACTATCTGACCGAGGCTATCAAAGCCATGGACAAAATGTACCTCAACAACAACCCCAACAGTCATTCAGATAACGGCACTAAAGGCGGAGACAAAGACGAGAAGCACAGAAAGTGATGTTTCCATGCCACCTTCACCGAGGGCCAAAGCCCAGGGCCCTTCTTCTACACCGACCCCCTCCCCGCCTCGCCCCGGCCCCCACCCATTCAATATAAATATTATAAATACCTTATAAATACTATTGATAAAGTTAAACGTGCCACTTCCTGATCTTGCGCGGTTTTACATGTTTTGTTTTTACATCCCACTTTGGATTCACGGGGGAAAAAACAACGCAAGAATCTTCTTCTTCTTCCAACACCTGAACCATATGAAATGTTATTTAAAAAAGAGCAAAAAAAAAAAAAAGAAAAGAAAAAAAAGCTGCAGAGGAACAGCTCCAGGGCGAGGAAAAAGGTGTATTGCCTCAGCCAGAGGACTTTTTTATGTACTCCCCTTATTTTTTATGAGCTGCAACGAATGGACTGAAATCCAGCGACCCCTCTATATCTCAATTTTACGATTGTGGCAAAAACGAAGCTAAAAGAGGATGAATTCTTATCAGTATTGTGAATAATAAACTTGAAAAACAAAGAGAAATTCCACAGAGCTCCATGTCATGACTTCAGTTGTAGACTCTCACTCTCTCTCTCCAAGCGACCAACTTGAACTTTTTGAATTTCAACACGATTCACGGTTATATAAGGGAATCAGTGTTCATGTATGTATATATTTATTTATGTGTAATTTAATGGGAATTGTAAATATGGTGCGTCTGTTGAAACTTCTTTTTTTTTATTTATCTGGTGCCTCCTGTTTTAGTGGGTTTGAATATTCGGTTAGTTCTTCATGTGATTTTATGGTTCTTAGAAAACAGAAGTTTGGGGTATTTTTATTTCTCTGGGATATTTCAATTCAGCCCTCTTGTAGCATGTTGAGGCGACATTGAAGCAAGTGAACAAATTGAATAGAAATAAACTTCCATTTCTCTCTATATATATCATCCTTATTCAGTTTTTTTTTTTAATTTGAGACAGAGCATAGGTGAGACCCTGAGGAGAACTGTTTTTTTTGTGTTTCTATTTTCGTTTTTATACAAGCTTTTATGTGTTGTGCCAATCAGAATCACCTCTTGTTCTCTCCTTGAAGCACCATAAAAGCAATAAATGGAATATTGTCTTTTTTTAATGTTGGAAGACATTCAAAAAAAAAAAAAACATTTTTTTGGGACCACCTGATATCTTGTTATGTCCGATAATGTCCAAAATTGGAGGCGGTTTTAGCTGTATTGTATAGACATGTGCTGGCAATAGTTCCCATGCCTGTCAATGTATTATAGTCCTTTGTTGCCCAGAAAAAAAATAAATATTTGATACGCTTCATCTCGATTTTTATTCATATCTTTTAATTTTTTATTCACTGCTTGAAACGCCCCGGTGTTTTTTTTATTCTATTTTTTTTTTTGTCTTAGATTTTTTTCTCCCCCATTCTAACCGGCTACAGTAATTGAGTTTAAGTCTCCCCTGACGATTGCTCCTTGCAATAAGCAGCTGAACTCATTGTTTCCCTCAAGTATAATAAAAAAAATCTTACTTTAAACTCCCTAGTTCAGAGCACAGGATCTTATGCAGGCCAAATGGCTCACAACAATGGATATATTCGCGTTTGAAGTGTGCAGCGCCACCCCTCCAGCTAAAACCCTCTGAGATGTATATAGGCCTGGTGTGCAATGTTTGGTTGTTATAGGCTATATTTGGGTCCCCCCCCCCCCCCCCCCCCCCCTCCCCGTGTATTCTGTGCTGGAGCCTTACTCAAAGACATGCATCAAATATTTGTTATGTTGTTTGCCTCTCAGTGTAATCAATGCACAATCAGCGCTCAGTATGCTGGATTTTTTTTTTTTTTTTTAAATCTATATATCTCGTGATATAACGAATCTCCTTTTCTAACTGGTATTTGTGTTTGTCTTTGTGGCTGACTGGGTCTATAAATGTGGCTATCATCACGCAGGCTGTAATAGCAAATCTGATGCTGGCCTTTGCTTTATTTTGCGTGCAGAGCTGCAGAGTGCAGGGCCGTTGCATAACATTTGAGTTTGATTGTATATTGATGGCGTGGCACCTATAGCTCCCGAATCTATCTCGTCTGGAGCGTGAATCAGTCTGGTGATATATGCATCTTGTTTCTTGCTTTCCCCATTTCACTGTCTGGTAACCATGCAGTTTAAAATATTGTAACAGAGAGCACACCCCCCCCCTCCTCCTCTTTCTTTCTCCAATCTCCTCAGCAGCCATATTTATTATCTGCATGATTTTCGGGGCCCTGGTTTAATTCTGAGGCTTTTTTTTTTCTGCAGGAGGGTGAATGAAGCCTAACTGTACATGTCCTTGGCATAATTGCGATGCACAGTGCTGGAGCAGGTGAAGCGAGGCATTGTCTGTCAGGCCCTGTTTTTGTTGGCTCAGTCTTCAGATTGTGTGTGGGATCCTGTCCTCAGGCACAATAGCTCACTCATAAAGGGGAGAGACTACCCGGCTGCTCCTGCTATGGTGTGGATGTGAGGGGGGAATAGCATAAATAGTCACTTTAAGGGGGAAAACAATCGTGTTAAAGCAGCATTCATTGGTATTAGCGCAAAAAAAGGAAGCCCCCTCACGTGTGTCATTAATGTTATTTAATAAATTTATCGGGGTTTGCTTGAATGAAAACAGGTTTTGGAGGGGTGAAACGAACGCATTAGAAATAGTGGTATGTGTGACAATGGTGGATATTTTGTGCGCATTATTAGTGTGAGATGAGGAGGATCGCGAGGCCTGTAATTGTGTTTCTCTCTGTGTAATGGAATTGGAGTGTTAAAGAAACTCCAAATCCTATTGTCTGACGTTTTGTTTACACCGATACTTGCCTATAATTTGCATACCTTTTTAATACAAAATTGTTATGTTAGCCTAATTTGATCTAAAACAGGTAGAGCTAGTTTTTTTTCATAATGCCTCACAGCGAGTCAGTTTAAAAAAAAAAAAAAAAAAAAAGTGTGAAATTTGAAGAGCCAGTCAGCAATACCCAGCTGATTTTGGCTAATTTAATCCATAACTGCTGCTTGTCTCAACTAAAGCAATTACAGCTGATTCCCGTATAGTAATTAATAAGTGTGAGGCCTGTTGTTATCAAATATTCTGGAGGATATGCGAAATAAAAATATATACTAGGGGTTAAAGTGTGTGATTAAGCGTCTTTCTGTGGGCAGATGATGGTGCTCAAGTGTTCTTTCTATCTGTTCACTTCATACAGTGTTTCTCTGCTGGTGAAGACAGGTTCAGTGGGTTGCTGATATTTATAGTTTGAGGCAGAGATGTAATGAAGGACAAACAGACTTGTGTGCGCACTTTATTCTGAATGTATTTATTTATTTTTAAAAAGCTGCAAATTTAAATAAATGATCCATGTGTGCGGGATTAATTTGGAGCTTAAATGAATGCTTGTGTGCAAATATTTTTCATGCTCCTCGCCTTCTATTGATCACTGTCTGCAGGGCAACTTTTCATCTCCGACCAGCTGCACATCACTGCTGCGCTCATCGCTCCAAACGCGTCCCATCCACTTTACGCGCCATGTTTGTGGTCAGAAAGTATTTAGTTGATGCTGCTGAGGTCACTGCTTGGTGAAAAAGAGTGTCTGCGTGGCCTAATTACCCCTGTAGCACAATCGCTACAACAGTCTGCACTGTAACGCTCGCAGGCGATGCTTTGGAGCTGCATGGGGGAAGAAAGATATAGGGCAACAGCCTTCAAGGCCCAGATTTGTTCGCTGCACTGCCACAAATGTTATATCGGTGTGATTGGAATTTGATTTAAGCCCAGCTGTCCTGACATTTAAACAGAGGGATCTGATGGAGATTGAAGTGATTGTTTAAAGATGATCAGTCATTGCGCAGGATTTTTTGGGAAGAAAAAAAAAAACGCCTTTGCAAAGGATTAGTGTCCACACGGTGCTGGAAAGTTTCTCCTTATTGATGGAACAGAGATGTTTGGATAGAGGATATTGATGGACTACGCATGTTGATGCTCCAGAAGAGAGGAATACATGATAGAGAGCAGATGGTCACTTTATCGATACATTTTGTGCAAACACCGTACTTGTATCGGATTTGTTACCATAGGCGCATTTCAAAGTGCGGGCTTAACAGTAAGTGGCTTGGACAAGACGCAGGGTTCCTCTAAATGACATTTGATACGGTTATTGGTGCAATCGAATTATGTGACTTTAAAGTTTGCAACGAAGCGCAAAATGTCTAATTGTCCTCAACTCTGACATCAGCCGTCATTTTGGAGGCTTTTGGGCCCCCTTGCCTGGCGTTGACCCCCCTCTATGGGCCCCTTGCCCACTCTGCGAGCCAGGGCTCAGAAGCCAAGAGAGGTCAATGACTCCAGCAAATCATCAAATCACCCTTGATTACTTGAGACATTAGGTAATCGATTAGAAAACATTAAGTGACTTTGAATAAACAAAGGGACTCCTGATAGGCGCTTCGAGCTCAATAATTCGAGCGCAATATGGCTCATTCCCAAAAAAATCAGAGGTGTTTAATTAGATGACATCTGCAAAAAGTGCGCACGCACGCGCGCTCTCTGCACACACACACACACACACGCGCACGCACACACACACTCACTGTATTTTATTATTTTTAATGGTTTATATTTGCCAATTTGAATCAAGTAATGCCTTCTAAACAATAAATATTATTTTAGCGCTGTGACAACACTTATCAGAAATCACTGTTGTCCTCCAGTCACCTATCAAGCACTGAGGTCTGCCAATTTCATGGGCCTGTGTATCCCCGAATATATGAGAAAAGAGCGGATTAAAAATGTGTTAATGTTTCTCTCCACTTGGTTAATGCAGTTTTATATTCTAGTTTTAGTCATTCTCTCTCTCTTTTTCTCTGTCTCTCTCTCTCCCTGCATCCTCTGCAGTCAGCCAGGGGGGGAGTGTCGCCCCGGGCCAAACATATGCTTCTTTCCATTGCACTAATCCAAATGCAGCGTGGAGGAATAATTGCTCGAGTGGCCGTGGCTTCGCAGGGGCTTTGTCCCTCACTGGCTCCCGTCAGCCAGGCACACGCCATTTCAATCAACCCTCTCTCTCTCTCTCTCTCTCTCTCTCTCTCTCTCTCCATCCCTCTCCCTCTTTCTCTGAATCAAACCCCAGACCTTTTATCAAACCAGACCCTCACGCTCCATAAGCACACAGCCACATCCTTTTTATTTTTTTGATTCCCCCCATGTTGTTGTTGCTGTCAGGTCAACACATTTGGAGCACCATCTTCATTAATATTGACAGTGCACCACGTTGGCAGGCTTTATTGGCAAAACGGTCGCATGAGCAATGACTACAAAATGAAAATGGGTTTTGGTGATTTTGTCCGCGTCTCTGACTATTTTAGATTTTTTTTCTCACAAGAACCAAGTATTATTCAAGTCAAGAGGGGGGAAATCCACTTGGTCATCCAACCAGAAAGTTGACATAGCTGATTGTAAGTTGCTTTGATATCTGCAGAGCAATGGCTGTATATGCTGCTAGAAAAAGACACAACTGAAGTGACAAGCGACATGATGTGCAGAGCTTCACAGATGTTGCGTAAAGCTCGAGGCAGTTTGGGAATCTAAAATGCTGAGGGCCAATTTAAAAAAAATCTTTACTCGATTAGTAAGCAAACAATGTTAACGTAAATAATATATTATTCGTTATTATTATTATTTTATTGTTGTTTTTGATTATTCTAAAAGTAATTCCAACAAAAAAATAGTATTAATAGTAGCACTAATAATAATAATAATAACAATAATAATAATAATAATGCTCAATATGTGACTTTTGAATATAACTCAATTTAATTTAAATTTATTTAAATTGAACATTTCGAAAAAAAAACCCTAAAATATATATAAAACACAAATGTTGGGACATTCAGCTGGACTAACAGCGCGTATCAACCCTTCACACTGCGCAGAGTTTTTCTATCTGACTTTAAGTGATTGGATTTATTATAATAGGTGATTCGATAAGAGAACAAAAATGTATTTTTCCCTGTGATGAATTAAAAATACACAGAGTGTCTGCTTCACGTGTAAAGTCGACGAGAGTGCCCACCGGCCTGTGTTGTGTAGTGAACACACAGACACCCGGTGCTCTAACACCCCGTGTCATGCCTTGCCTTATTTTCTGTGAATCAACGATGGAAAAATCACTCTAGTAAAATGGAGCATTTGCTAGGAAATCACATATTTCCACGGATAAGGAATAAGACAGACACAGAGAAAGAGAGAGTTGGGGGGGTAGGGGGTGTAGCAGCGGAGAGCCGTGGATGTGTCTGACTGAATTAATAGACATGATAATTTCACACTATTTCATAGTGAGCTATCTGTTCCATCACAGCAAAATAAAAGGGTCACTGCGCAGCTGTGGCAAACCCCAAGCGTTATTATGAAGTTTGATGATAGACCCCCACCCTTTCTTTCTTTTTTTCCCTCTCCCTCTCTCTCTTTTTTTCTTCTCTCTGGTACTTTGCTTCAGGCCAGCAATAGCTCGGGGCCACGCCGGTGCCTCCCCATGATAAAGGACTTATACTCTGTCTGTGCGCAAAGAAAGCCGCAGCAGCTTCTCTCTCCTGAACCTAATCAACTCACTGGCTTGGCCCTTTAACGATTGGTATACACCCCCCGCCTCTGTCTCTCTCTTTCTCCATCCCTCTCTTTCTTCCCTTTCTCTGCCTCTCTTTCTTTCTGTGAGTTGCTGCAGATTTTTTTGGGCAATTATTTGTTTATCCTTATGCCCCCAAGCAATACTACTACTACTAATAATAATACTAATAATACTAATAATAATAATAATAATAATGATGATAAATGGCAAAAAGGTGTCATATAAATAGGCCATAAAATGCTATAAAGTAAATAATGATCAAAACAGAAACAGTTAGCGTATTATATGGCACAATACAACAAATTAATAAATAAATACATTCTATATATTTATAGAAATTCACTGTAACAGAAATAATATTATATGACTAAAGTTGTGAGAGAAAAGGCAAAACACCACAAAGGGCCTGAAGGTCACCTGAAACTCACCTGAGGTTGTTATTTACAGTGGCAACCTTTTTTTTTTAAAAAAAAAAAAAAGTAAAATCATAAAGTTTCTCACTTTTTGACTCCTATGCATTTCGTTGGACATGCAGGTTTTTATTTGATTTATTTTATTGTTTATAAATTATTTATGTATTTAAATTTAGTTGCTCCAAAACTGTACATATTTTTTGTGGGGGGGAAACTTTGCATCCACATTTCTGTTCTCAGAATCCGAGGGCAATAACAGAGGAGGTATATATTTTTCGTTCCCACAATTTGCCTCCCAAAATTAAAAAGAAGAGGGAGAAGAGATTCATAAAGAAATGGGACACATGCTATGGATCTCTTTCCCTGAAGCTTCCAGGTTGATAGGGTCCTAAAACTCTAATGCCAGGTGATAGGGCCCATTCTGTCCATATGGGTTTGCTTCTGCCTTCAGGTTAGACACTTTTAACTTCATCCAGCAGGACAGAAACACTTATGCAGTGACTACAATATTTTTTGTTTGGTGCCCAGTTCCTACAAATGCTACTATGTATTATTCGGAAATGTTTTTTATGCTGTTAGTTCTCTGGGCATTGCAGGTAATTATTTTGACAAAAAGTGGACATATAGTGCCAAAAATAAATGTCCACTCCACTTTAAACGGAAAAAAGTGAATCCAACTCTAAAGGACCCCTTGGCAACTACAAGAGGGATGTTAGTTTGTAGAGAAAATATACTCAGCGGTGTCCATTCTTTTCATGACTTTTCTAGTCATCATCATCATCATCATGATTCAACGTAACAAAAAGAGCCACTCACTTACTGAATTTCCTTTTATTTATTTGTTCTTTTTAAGCTTCCATCTATTTTGCTTTATTGATTGTCATTTCTGTTGGAGCAGCACACGGTGAAGACTGACAGTGAGAGATGAAGAAAGAGAAGGAGAGGTGGCGGCTGTGGCAGATGACAAAGGTCATGAGCCAGTTTCAAGCCAACACTCCTGGAAGGTTGTGGAGGCTGCTCTCTATATCTCTACTTATTTGTGTGACAAAGAATGACACTGATTTGTATATGCATGAAGAAGTGTGACTGGATCGGGCCTGACCATGACCAAATCATTACCCTGACCCTAATGAAGATTAAAAAAAAAAACACCTATAGTATAGAATTGAACTCCTTGGAATGAAAAAAAAGTGTTTTACTGAGCTTTTAATATATTTTAATTTTGAAAGTTGTTGAGTATACATGTCACTTACTGAGCGTTATTTCATCTGCACATTCATTGTCTTTCTACTTTGTCATGCTAAAGAATTACAAGGTTTCATTGTTTAGCCTACACTTTCACACATAACAGAGTGGAAAACCCTGCAAAACAGCATTTAGACCATTGTTTAAGGGAAGTCTATTGAAACCAAAACTAATGGAACTTTTCGTTTGTGGCAGAGTAGCACCTTAAGGCGCGCTGACCTTTGTAACATATCCAGTGTTAGAGGAAATCTTTTTAAACATATAAATCAGTGTTTAGAAATGGAAATAAATGGGATAATGTGCTGAGATAACATTGAACTGTAGGCGTGAGGCTATTTCTGTTACACTATACCATTCTTTTTTTGTGATAGCCTATTCCTGTCTCTTGTAAAAATGACAAAACATTTACTTGGTGACATTCTGGTCATCTAGTTTCGAACAATAAATACTACTTTGCCTAAGTTTTTTCATCAAAAACACTGAGAATAATATTCTCTCACAGAAAATAATTCATTTTAAATGATATGAATGCAGTTCTGACCATTTAATCTTCATTTGGTGAGGCTCTTTTTAACACTAGTTTTTTTTTTTTGCCTTGACAAATATTTTCCGCTGAGTTGTCAAACTACCTCAGCTAGTGTCAATAATAGCACAGCACTCTAGAAACACTGGATGTAACTAAATGTGAATCTTAAACATTGCAAAATCAACACAAATATGTGCAAAAAAAAAAAAAAAAAAAAAAAAATCTCATTGAATACTAATACGCTCATAACTTTAGCGATTGGCATTTTAAATTAGCAATATGCTGAGATGCATTGCTTTAAATATTGTGCAATGCCCCATGTTTGTCTCTAAAATCAACATTAAATAAAATAAAACTATATGAGTGAAAAAGCCAAATTGCACTGAGTCCATATTGCATGTTATTGACTGATCTCATGCTCATATATCTGGTTCATGACAGTGCAGAAGTGCACTTCAGTTTTTGTCATTTTGAGCAGATCCTGCGAGCAGCTGATAATAATGTACTTTACGATAAACAGCCACATTATTAGCTTAAAGGAGAGTCTTGTATGGTTGAGAGAGTTAGAGAGCTTGGTCTGGCCTCTCGGAAGCCTGTGAAGAAATGGTTTTGATCTTACCACAGGCTAAACACTGCCAACAGGACTTGACATTGCAGAACAATTTCCCAATTACCTTTTGACATGCATATTGACACAAACGCGCAAAACTGTAATTTTCCCTCTGAATTTGTTAGCTTGAGGGGCTCACTTTCATGCCAGTGGATTGTCAGATGTGTTGCTCTCTCTCCCTCTGTTTCTCATACTCACTATCTCTCACTCTCTCTCTCTTTCCCAGTATGCTTACATGTGAGTGTCCAGAAAAAAGGATTCCCTCCTGACAGCTGGAAAATGGAAAAGACCACTTTCAAAATGGAGGGAAAAAGTGTGAACTTTCCATGAGGCTTCATCCTTATGAAATGCATTTTCTGCCAACATTTAACTCTAGTTGAAGTTGACATTTAAGTATATTTTAAGTTATACTAGCTCTATTTTTGAATCAGTGAGAGAGCGAGTGTATTTCTCACTCATGGCTCGTGGTTTTTGGAATCTCCACGGATGTAAATGTGATCTGAAGGTTTGCTTCCACAAACAAGTTTCATCTAATACCACTGAACACTTGTGTGCCAAAAACCTCAACCTTTGCAATAAACTTTGCAAAGCTCACAAACATGTTGTCTCTCCATTGTCAATCTCAACGTTAAGGCCAAACTCAACATGCCAGTTGACACTGAAATGCCATAATCACTGGGATGTTTTCCTGCATTTGAGACGTCCAGGCAGCAAAGAGAGGAGAGAGGACGATGGCCGTGTCATCGCGAGCTTGTCATCGCGTTCGGCTTGATTGGCACATGCTAGGCCAGATTACAGGAGCTGGTGTTGATGGAGGGTTACCCTGAGACTCCCATCCGTCTGCTATCAGGAACCCCCCCTGAAAACTGGGTCAGGCCTGGGCTTGGCTCTGCCCGAGCCCCTTTGCCCCAGCGTTAGTCCCAATGCAAGTGCTGTGGAAGAGGAGCACGCCTCAGGCCTCGGATGAAGGCCAAAGCCCAAGCCAGTATCTTAACCCTCCCATGGTTTACATTTCCAAAATCGAAATCACACATGTTTTTAGCTTTCTTAAACCTAGTCTGAGAAACACTGTGTATATCTTTGGTTAAAGGTGATGATTGCATTGTCTTTTCATTGTAGGCAATGGCTTGACACAATTTAATTCAGTAAATTTTCACATTTATTTTAAAGCAAAGTGCATTTGATTTTTTAATAAATTAAACATTTTTTTTCTTGGGTTTATTGGTTGAGTCTTGTTGGTAATATGGTGGCAAGAAGTGCAAAACCAACCCATTGCCACAATAATATTAGCATTGCACATTTCTGCAAACCGTGAACGTGTTACATTTTGTATGTCTGTAGCAGACTTGTTGAAATGTTATGTTTCTTTACATTTCAGTTTTTAATTTTATATTGAGACAACACTGTGGTTAATGTTTGGTAGGTTTAGAAACAAAAAAACACTTGGTTAGAGTTAGGAAAACATAATGTTTGGCTTAAAATACACACGTGTGTCACTGCAAAAAAAATAAATAAAAATAAATAAACGTACACATATTTTTTTTTTACAATAATTGCTGACAAGTCCTGATCTCTGATTAAAAAATACCCCATTTTATCAATATAAAACAACGACTGGACATGTCCCAATTTCTTGTTCAAAAAATGCCCAATTTTGACAATATAGAACAATGACTGTATATGTTCTGATTTCTTGTTAAGAAACAACTGATTTTGCTGATATAAAATAATGACTAGACATGTCCCAATTTCTTGGTAAAAAAAATACCCGCTTTTGTCAATATTTGACAACTGGACATGTCGCAAATTTAAAAACTAACTATGTCAATGTACAACAACGTCCTGAAGTTAGAAAGACACCCACTTTTGCAACTACAAACATGGCTGGATATGTCTTGAACTGTCATCAATAACACCTGCTTTTGTTGGTCTCAAACTGTGACGCAGGGTTATAGCCAGGTCTCATCAATGGCCACCCAACATCCCCTCTTCCTCAGCTGATAAAGTACATGTAATCTGAATTATGTCATGTATGATATGTACAGTGCCAACATTTTAGACTGGCAACTGGGTTGGAAAAATGTGACAATAAAGGCCACACATCCCTGATTTAGTTTGTACCCCTTTTTTAAACAATTAGTCTCCAGATTATGTTTGATGGTGACTGTGAGGAAAAAACAGAGGACATAAATAAACTGTAACAGAGGCTGGATGTTAGAATGCTTTGAACTCCCAGCGTTCAAAGTACATAGCAAGTCTGGCAACATGTTGAGCCCTTATGACAACCAGTTCGTGACCGGCTAAAGTGTTTATAAAACACACATTCAAAAGAAAAGTAAAAAGAATATACATGACACTATAGGGTAAACAAATGGGTCAAATGTAGGATAAAGGACAGCTTGTTTGGTTGAGAAATAAAATGAGATGTCATATAAAATTCTCACTGGTCTTATTGGGAAACCACATTAATGGCTGTGGTGACAGCGGGTGGAGTTTGACAGCAGAGTGACATTGAACCACAAGTCATTTTAAAACAGCATGGCTCCGATGCTGTGGCTAAAAAGTTAAAGAAAGTTATGCAACAATTTGTAATACTCAGAGCATACAGGGTAGAATTTGGAATTTTCCTCCACACGAGGACAAGTATAGCTAACTAACCGACTTTTCTGACCCTTGTAGATGCAACCTGAATAGATGAATCATCTTTCCGGCCCTGAAGAAGTCTCAAAGCAGATACAAATGAGAAAATGTAAATGCGGCCTATGTGAATTCACCATGGGCACCCTCTTTATCTCCCTCCGTGGCCCTGGTGCACACTTCCAAAAAAAGCGTGTAACCCAAATGAGCTCCGTCTTCTTTCAGTAGTCACCTAAATTAAAGCAGCCACAACTAAGGGCTGGGGCTGAACGCCAAAGCTTTGCAGTGGCAGCACCGTGTTTAACACAAGTTCCATTAAAAAGAGCCCATTACTACTACTGAAGGAAACGATGCCCGGGGCCTCTCTAAAGTGTTGCGAAAACCTCATTGATAATTAAATGTTGGTTACCCCCGGTATGCATCGCTCCCGCACTTTGCTTACCAATCAAACCTCCGCCCACCACTGCTGCCATTCGCTCTCTCTCCCACAGTGTTTATCAAGGAATCATACAGCTCTCTAATAGGTGCCAATTAGAACCAATGGGGGCTCTGGGGTTAATTATTCCCAACACATTATTTGATTGAGCGTATTTAGAGCAGTACAGTGCTGGGGAAAAATGGCGAGGGGGGGGTAGCGGTAGATAACACTTTAGTGTTTGTTGATGTACACACGCAGACTGTGGCAGATGCATACATGCTGACGTGCACAAACACACAAATCCGGTTTCTTAGCAGCTGAAATAACTTCCTGTAGCATGTTTTTAATCCATGCTGTTCTTCACGCAAAGAAGCTTTGTGTAAAACAACGAAAAAAATTATGGAAAAGGTCTCATGTTGCACCTCTTGTTCCACAGCCACTGCCAACTGATTTGATTAGGATCCTCACACCATCCAAAAGTCCTTCTTTGCATGCTGGCTCATAACGGCTCATGTCGATCTCTCAAGGTAGCGTGAGAATACAGACGGCAGGATAAAAGAGGCAGCTTGTTAATAATTTGTATTGTTGAATAATCTCACTCACAAATAAGAAATGCCCCAAATGTATTAGATTTCAGTGCTGAAGCAAACAAACAAAAACAACAACCAGTGTTAAAAAAAAAAAAAAAATCGTTATGCAGGTTCTTTCAAGTGCAACGTGGAGTGTATCGCCATCAATAATACAATAATATGTGAAGAGAGAGAAACAAATGTGGATTCAAGCAGCTCTCCTTGAACAGTAAACACTGGCAGGAGAATAAAGTAAAGAAAGAGCAAGACACAAAAATCATATACACAATGAGCTGTAGGTATCTGATTTATGCTGGGCAAATAGATAATAATCATTATGCCCAAATAGTGCCTCTCCTCAGTCACACAGCAAAGAGGCAAAGACATAAAAGTAAGTTGAGAATAAAGCTTTTGACAGGTTGCTAATGGATCGCTGTAGGCCCATCTGTTTCACTGCAAATAGAGAAATGGTGGGGTTTTGATTTGGGTGTTGAAACTGTTACCACTGTCACTGTAAACAATAATTGTCAAACATATTTACCTCGCAATCGCTTTAGCAGATGTTCCGCTTTTTGTTTCAAGCGGCTTTTTTGTGTGTTGTATCTCCCCTCTGCAGACACACCACATGCCCCACCACCACCACCACCACCACTGCTGCACCCCCAACTAGAATATTGAGCAGGTATTTGCGAAAGGTGCTCCAGGGCACAGAGTGCGAGGGATTGGGGTAGGGTGGGGCGGCGGTGGAGAGGGGAGGAGAAGTGCGAGGGGGAGGAGGGAAAGGGAGAAAGAAAGAGAGAGGAGGAGGGAGGAAGAGATTATCTGGGCTCTTCATCAGTGGTTCAGCCCCCCCCCAACCCTTCACTACCACCACCACCACCTCCTCCTCCTCCTCCTGCTCCTGCCCATCATGGAGCCCTGAGGGCCCGTGAAGGCGGCCCCGTGCCTCGCAGCCATGCAACCTCTTTATCACTCTAATCTGTTAATTGTAGTCGCTCAATTGGCACATGGTGGCTTTTTATTAGAGCCCTCCCAACATTAACTAGACAGAAAATGTCGAAAAGCTGGTGTGGCCCTTGTCTATTCTGTTTTACTCTTTCTGGCTATCATTAAAGGCAGAAGGACCCTAATATACTCCATACTTAGCAGGACACACAGGGTCTCACATTCTTCACACTTTTAAAACCTTTTTTTTTTTTTAAAAAGATTTTTCTTTTTTTGGCTTTTGCCATTATTGTTTATAGGACAGCATAAGCATGAAAGGGGGAGAGAGAGGAGATGACATGCAGCAAAGGGCTGCAGGTCAGAGTCAAACCTGCAGCTGCTGCAGCAAGGACATAGCCTTCATACATGGGGAGCCTGCTCTACAGGGTGAGCTACCAGACACCCCTAAACTCTCTGAAACCTGAGCAAACTGGCTTGATTTCTTTCCAACACATAGGAAGACGGCAACGAGCAACTTGGCAAGAAATGTCCCAAAAATCAGCAATTAAATAGTAAAAAGTTACAAGAAAATTACCTGGAAATAAAATAAAATTAAATAAAACATGTATTCTTCTCTGTAGCATAATTTTAAATATAGAAATATAAAAATTATAAATAAAGTTTTCTGGAAAGTTTTCATATATATTTTTTAATAATATCTAATAATCTGTCACCTCAAATTTTTTTTGCAATTTGCCAGACATTTCTTGCTAAGTTGCTCATTGCCTTTCCCCCCATGCTTTCAAAAGAAATCAAACCAATTCTCTCAGGTTCCAGAGGTATAAATGCCCATGAAAGGCGTCTGAATGCAGCACAACAAAACTGATGTTGATCGAGTTTCTAAAGGGTTAAAATCTGACTTTTAAGAAAAGAAAAAAAAACATTCAATTAAACTGGAACCTGTCTAAACATGAAAAACATCAACGGACCAACAATTTATCAGCTATTGATGTTCCCAGTTTATAAACTGCAACAAATCACACACCTACTGCATTTGTGAGACACATTGTAAATCTTTCTCTTTTTTCTTTAGCCCCTTGATGTTTTTTTCCTTACAATAGAGGCTTGACTAAATGCAGAGATGACCCTTTACTGCAAGCACGTGATCAGCAGATCTGATCTCAGGTGTTCATCTCTCCTCCCTCTGCTCCTCCTGCTGTCTTTGTGCAGCTTGTTACAGTGAGCTGATCCCCCGCCCCGTCTGAGGAACGACTAGTAGAGGGCCAGAGGTCTCCCTCCTGTCCTGTCCAGGCTTGTCTGTGGCGACTGCTCTTTTAAACCCCCTGCCCCTAAATTTCTCTGCCTCTTCCTTTGTTTGTCAGACTTGTGGTTTGTATCAATGAGACGGGTCCATTTTAAAAATAAAAGGGGTGGGGGATTTACTCAGGCCGTCCAGGTGACACAGACATGAATGCACTCATCACACACCTTCAATGCTTTCTGTGGCCCAAACAGCTTGTGTTTGTTGTCAAAAGACTGATTAGGAAAAAGACCCCTCTCTGCTGGCGCTCCCAAGCCCTCACCAAAGGTCAACAGCAGCTAAATTCTGATAAATTCTGTGCAAACATTAATCTCAATATCAGCATTCCACCAAAAAGCGTCCGTTAAAAGGCTGTGACTAATTCATAGTATAGTCAAATTGTGTCCCACAAAAGACAGCAGCAATTTTCTTATTCAAATTTATGAAATGTTTTTACGTAGATTGTGTGAGGAGAACCAAATTACTTGCAAAGAAATTCAAAAGGCGATTTGCATGTTTGTGTAAGGTCGCGGCGCGGGAGTTCATTCAACAGTTTCAAAGTGCGCCCGGCGATTGATGCTTTCAAATGTTTGATGTCAAAGTAGCAGAGTGGGGGGCGTTATACTTTCAACAAAGTTTTACCTCGTGAATCCCGCAGAGAAATGCAGGCCTGGAACTTGGTGACAGAACAATGGAGTGAGCGATTTATGGCTGGCTATTAACAACTCCTGCTTTCAGGCCTCCATACTGCAAACAGGTGTTTTACGAGTCCGCCTGCTGTTTATTTCCACCCAAGTTTCAGAGTTTCCATTTCAAGCTCCGACCAAGGGTTAAAAAAATTAAACAGCTCAGTAGATGACAGCTTCAAATCACATGGTTTATACTTTCTTCCTGTTTCGTCTCGTATTTGACTCAGTTGGGGGGGGGGTTCTGAGAAGAAACACTGGTCCCTTTGCAGCTGAATGATGAATATTTTCCTTGTTATGGCTGATCACTGACTAAGTCTCTTTTTATTGGTTCTTCACCGCAGAGGCAGAAAAAATTGCAAGGATGTTAAAAACGGCCATGACAGGCAAAAAAGGCATGACACTGACCCAATTGCAAAAATTAATTTAAGTATAAACATGTAACGCTTACAATAATCATCACAGCAGTTTCACCACCAACAAGTCACCTGATGTCCTCGGCTGCTCCTTCCTCATCACGTTAACAGAGTCATCTCATGGCAAGAAACATGAGAATAAAAGCATCATGATAACAAACAGGATTTATGAATTATGTTTAATTTTTCACAGGCAGGAGAGACTTTTGGTTCAATGGGGTCTTTGTGTGTGTGGACAGACAACTTCAGAAGAAGAAGAACTTCTGGGGGAATATGTGACTGAGCATGTGTTAATGTTTGCACTTGTACAATATGTTTGATCTCTTTTTGGAGTCTCTGTCCACATATGCTTGAGTCCTCGCATTTAATTATCAGATTATAAATGAGTCTGTGTTTTGAATTTGTTCTCCTCTGTGTGGAATGATTTGGGTGTTTGAGCGAGAAAGCTTATTAGGAACTCTTAGCAGCCGTTAAGTTTTTATCTCCATTCTGCGGCCTGGTCACAAGGACTCCATGCGGCAGTGGGTATTTCACAGAACTAAACACAGCGTCTATTTTGGGTCAAAAGTGCCCCAAAGTGCAGCTGCAGAAACTTGAACGCTTCTCAATCACATTGACTCACACTCACTTAAGAGCACTGACATTAATTCGACTTAAGGTACATTTATATTTTAGGCACTTGGCTATGATTGAGCGACTCCAGGTATTATTTCTTTGTAAAACAGAGGAGGAATCTGTAGGAAAGGAGAGGGAGGATGTGAAGTGTTTCCTGAATGGATACGTTTTCAGGTTACGGCAGAAGACAGCGAGTAACTCTGCCATCCTGCATGGAGTGAAACTAATCTAATTCACTTTGAGGAATGTAAGTGGGCCAATGCATACAAGGTGTGAGACGACAGCCTGTAAACAAAACTCTCTAAGGGTTTAATTAGAAACTGACGCACACAATATACCTTTTGAAAAGCTAAATATATCCTAAAATTGCTACCTTAGCGACTTTAACAAATGGCTAAGGTTTAATTGTAATGTCAACATAGGCTGGATGAGATACTTATCCATAGACAGTATATTACCTACAGTAGATGTTGGTTGGTATGCCTCCATTTTGGAGAAGCAGACAGGAGTCTGACACAGAAGCTAAGCTATGTACTCGTGTGGATGGGGGTTAGCAACAAAACATATTTTAGCCCCCTTAAAAAAGTCCCACCTAAAAAAAGTCAATATTAGTTTAAGAATACTATATTATTGCTTCCAGACAGCCCATTTTGAATGGGAGGCTTCAGTTGCCCATCCATGCTCTTGTCAAAGCCACCAGAATCCATTGACAAAAAGAATAATTTTAACTCACTGAACACAGGAGCGGCTGCTCTACTGCTGCTTTAATCATACGTTTTTAATATTGTATGACTTTGGTGAAACCTATGATGCCTTTTAAGTCACAAATTAACACAACAAAATGACTGTAGTTAGTGTAAGACCAGGAGTTGTTTTCCTTAATGGAGTCTGGCTTTGAAGAGAGCAATATCACGGCTTCATTTTCCAGTTGGAAATCACTGTCTGACATTAAGATAAAGCAGTAAAAAATACTCTCAATAAAGCATACACTAACACTGATATTGATTTCTTTAGTTAGGACTTTCTTTAGGAGGCTAAAATATATTTTGTTGCCGACCCCCATTTACAGCAGTACAGTCGGCCTCCTGCCTGCTTCTCCAAACTGGAGGCGTGCCGACTGACATGTACTGTTTGTAATATACTGACTATGGATAAGTAACCCATACAATCCCACTTCAAAAAAAACCCCCAAAAAAACAACTATCCCTTTAAGATAGGTCTTAAGAGTCTAGTATGTCCTGAAACAAGTCTTGGTGACTGATTGACTTGCTAGCGAGCATTCACTCTAAGGCAAGAGAGAACTATTATTGCTGTATATCTAGCATGCTTAAAATGCTTGCACTCGTGATAATAATCTTCAAAGTTCACAAAGAGAAACAACAAAACTAGCTTAAGAGGAGCTGGATGTGCCCATTTTCAAAATCCCTTTGTTTCTGTGGGATTCCTGCCTAGAAAAATATGAGAAACGTGTCCTCCTTCACATTGCTGCTGTGGGATTTTCTAGTCAATTCATCTTTGTAAAGCAGAAACAGCACTACAGCAAGTATATAAAGTACTTAAACATTGTTTTGATGTGTGTGTGTGACAGACTTAAACTAATTGTCTGTGTAGTGAAGTATTAGCTGTTTCCTGTTGTGCTGACAGCTTTGTCATTGGCGGTCAAACTTTGCAGTGGGCTCAACATGCCACGCTCCAGACCGCACTCCTGTTAAATAGCTTTTATTGGGTGACTTTTCGCCAGGCTAAATGGGGATACATTTTATTCGTAGTGTTTGGGGAGAGCCCGAGGTGTGCGCGGCCAACATAAGTGGAAAGGCTTTGCAACTTAAAGGAGCCCTTAGCTTCCGGCACTGTTTTATTACAACTACTGTTTACATCTCCCAATACATCCTAAGTATTTCCATTATTAAGTTTGGACAAATCATTTGCCTGGGGTTCAAGGTAGTATGCCATTGAAACATGATCCTACTGTTGATCTTATTACTGCCAAACCAAACAAGCAGAAATCAATTTCAGCAGGAAAGGTAAAGGAAGAGGAAGAAAAAAAAAAAAGAGGAAATTAGATCAAAACGATCGGGGGTGGTGGTTGCAGCTGTTGGTGCAGGAGAGAGGTGGGGCGAGGAGGTATAGTATATGCCACGAGTGTTTGCTCGCTGCCCAAACAAGTCGACAAATAGTGAGCGGTAATTTCTAAAGCATTAAAAAATATTGTACCTCTCTTCAGAGCTGCTCACCCCCACCTCCTGCCCCGGAGGTGAAATCAGACACCTGAGATTACAGTTTTTTTGTGGGTTTTTTCTGTATTCATGATATACTGTGCTCTGCTTTAAAGACTCACTCCACATTGTGAGAAACTATGTTCCAGCTGCTTTGGCGCTAACGATGCCTCAAGTCTGATTACTTGACAGCTTAAAGGTTTTTATACACCGGTTTTTCATTTCATAGATTGACTTAATAGAGTGTTAACAAAAATGCAGATGCTGTTTCTCCGGACTGTACATCCTGTATTTATTATGTGTTATTGGGAAGAACTTACATCGAGTTAATTTAACACGAACTCAATGTTGCAGATTAAACTAAAAGAATTGAGCACAACTTTAACTATGATCTGCATAGGTTGTTTGGAACTTAAAATCCAATTTTTGTGCTTTCTTCATTCAAAAACAATGACAGGGCTTCATCCCACTGGACACAAACACACTAGTCTATCCTAGAAAAGGGCCTATCCAAGAGGAGCTTGCTCCCTGTAGAAGAATGGGTGAGAAATAAGCCCTGGGAGGAAATATAAAGCAGAGAGTCTGGCAGCAGGCCACTTGGAACTCCTATAAAACAGCAACATGCTTCGTATCTCTGCTATATTTCTCACATTTGGGTGGCACCGGAGAGGAGAGGAGAGGACGATGCATTAATACCACAAGAGTGATGTCATGGAAAAGTTAGCCATGCTTTACACCACCACCTCGTCCTCCACCACCGCTCCCCCTTCTCCATACATCCTCCACCTCCTTGTTTGTCCATGCAGGGGTTGACAGTTCACTAATACACCTACTAATTGCAAGCAGCATGTTTGTGTGCAAATATGCATGCACACTAATGCAAACAGGCTTGCGTGCTCAAATGTTAAAGCACACAAACAGTAAAGATTTCAGTATTGTCTTAAAATAGGTAAATCAACTTGACATTTTGAAGAAAACTGACAGTGCTTGCATCCCAATCCTTGTTTAAAATGCATGTGTGCATATTTTGGCAGTGGATATTGTTGCGAATATGATCTGCCTCTGATGAACGTGAACAGACAAGCCAATGTGAGAATTCCATTGCAAACTTATTTCTAAGCTGATTATAATAATATTACAAAACAAACTGGACCATTTGCATTCTGCTTTCACATGTTTAAACCCACGGTGCAGGGCCTGCTAAAAACATATGGCATATTCCTTAAAGATCATACATATTTCAAATATGTTAATATGGCGATGAATATATGCAGCGGGAGGTTACAAAACGCACATTAGAAAGCCATGAATTAATCTCATGAAAAATGCAAACCTGTCTAATTATTCTTTGGGACAATCATCAATTGCAAAACAGCTTCTTGCATCCAAAAGGAGAGAGCAAATAGTTTGGGGGGGGGGGATTAGCATTTTTGTGTTCAGCACTACAGTGTTTCTAGCATTGGTCAGTCATGCAGGCTGCTCAGCATTCCCTGGGACTTTCAAGTGGGGGGGGTGGGTGGGGGTGGGGGGGGGGGGGGGGGGGGGGGGGGGGGGGGGGGGGGGGGGGGGGGGGGGGGTGGGGGGGGATGGGGGGGGGGGGGGGGGGTTGGGGGGGTGGGGGGGGGGGGGGGGGGGCGGGGGGGGGGGGGGGGGGGGGGGGGGGGGGGGGGGGGGGGGGGGGGGGGGGGGGGCGGGGGGGGGGGGCGGGGGGGGGGGGGGGGGGGGGGGGGCTTCAGGGGGTGGGGTGTGGGGGGGGGGGGGGGGGGGGGGGGGGGGGGGGGGGGGGGGGGGGAGCACACAGCATAATTATTTCACTGCATTTTTGTGTTCAGCACTACAGTGTTTCTAGCATTGGTCAGTCATGCAGGCTGCTCAGCATTCCCTGGGACTTTCGCCGTCTTACATCATGCAGCACAGACAGTAAAGTGTGAAGAAGCTCTTTCTCTCACTGTGCTAATCCTTGGGAATGTGCAGGGGCCCTTAATGTTGCACACAGTTGATTTTCCAGCCTTGCTGCTTTAAACAGTTCTTTGAGTGGGGCAAGGATCACTAGCATGCTCCTGGAACATGCACCTGCACAACTGTGAGCATACGCAAGAAGTTAGTGTGATGGCATGCAGTCACTGTGTCTCTTTCTGATTTGCATGATCCGCTGAAAATGTTTTAACACAAGAGCAGATAGGTGATATAGTGATTATATATATATTCTAAACGCAAAAGGAAATTTCACTTAGCATCGTGCTAATGGCTCAAATACTAACTGACATTGCAATGAATTGTCACATGCATGCACTGCATACCAAAGCTCTGGCTGTGGCAACACTAATTGCCTGTTATCTTTGCAGAAAGCTAAGGTCGGGCTTTGATTACATACTGTTCTGTATGTGCTGTTTCTGGAATTGTCAACCTGTCTGTCTGAATCTGTCACTCACAGCAGTCAGTGAAGATGATGGCATGTCAACGTATGCTACACCAGGAAAAAAACAAAACAAATCATAACGCAGGAAGGCACCCTTAATTTTTTGACACACAACTTTCAAACGTCTAGGCCTTAATACTGTTTATTACACCAACAGCTAAATAAAACATAGCAACGACTTGTCAAGCTAATGCATCTCTCTATGCTCAAGTCAAAACATATTTATCTTAAAACTTTAAAGAACAGCTGCATTTCATCAAACGGGAGCTTGGCCTTAAGAACAGCGCTCTCACCACTCCTTTACCGCTCACAAATCTAAGAGTAGACAGCATTTCTTTGATACACGACAACCCAAACGGCAAACATAATACTGTCTGCAAAGTGTGAATATTTGTATCTTTTTTTTTTCTTCCTCTTCTCTTTTTTTCCTGCCTGCCCTGCTGTCTGCCTGTGTTGTTTTGAAGCGGTGAATAGATTTAAAAGATGCAGGATGACAAGACAAAGAGCTGGGGAATAGCCCCCAGGCGCTTGTGCTTTAAGTCATGCCATTTCCTTGCATGGCAGGCAGCCCTAAATAAGTTACTTATAAGCATTTATTGATGCACAAGTGTGGCATCTGTTCCTAGGCTGCGGTTCTGGATGTAATTAGCTCAGAACCTTACGCACTTCAATCAAGCGACACATTAAGAGATACAACTCCCCCACAGCCCCCCCCCCCCCCCCCTCAATGTTTCTTCCTCATTCCCTCTTTCAATCTCTCTCGCTTGGGTGTTTTACTCATTCACACTGCGCGGAATCCTCCATGCACAGTAATTACTCCACGATAACCTCCATCATCATTATCGTTATCCTCTCCAGCATTCAGCCAGCATAGTGGGGATTGCTTAAACTGTAAAGCCAGCGAGGTGCTGCCGGTGGTGTGGCGACTGGCTTTGATGACATCATCGCCGATAAAGGGACACCAAACAATCAAATAGGCACATGAAATCAGTCGCCGGTTCAGGCGTGAGCTATTTCACAGAGCCAGATTTGAAACGACCCCTGAAATTCTTTTAATAGGGTTTGTTTCACTGTGTAGGGATCGCTTTGTTGCCTTGTGTGTGCGCACACAGACATACCGTGGTGTGTGTTTGTCTCTGTGTGTCCGTGTGCATGTACTTAGGCACGCCGCAAAGAGGAATTAAATTTGATTAATTTCAGACGGATTTTGAAAATATAAACTATTCATTTTGTTGCATAGAACACAAGAGAAGGTTTAAACCTAGCCCAGGGGTAGAGCCTTTGTGTTGAGTCTTCTTTGATATTACTGAAGGCTTTTTATTGAGCTCTTGACATGATAGATAAACCATACAGTGGATTGAATGGCCTTCCTCTGCAGCACCCAGTAAATGCCATTTGCCATTAACAATGCTGCAGTGGGGTACATAAACCATTAATATAACCTTTATGACCATGCGGTCTAACTGAGCATGTCTGCTATATGCAGCTCCTCTTCTGATGGACGTGTTAGCTGAGGCCTCCTCTCAGTACCACTAAAAGAAGAATTTAATTGCACCAAACAGATGAGATGACAGACATTAGCTTTTTAAAGGCTGTCGTAAAATGGAGACAGGATAAAAAACATAAGAACTGGTACACCTATCTCCTGCAAACTCAGCCAATAAAACCTCATCATGGAGAAAAAGAAAATCTGAGGCAGCTTGTTGTTTCTATGTGGTCTGACAAAGCCAGCAACCAGTAACAAGGAGTCTGTGACCTGCTGTGTGGGTTTAATTGACGGGACGAGTACCTCTTGCAGGCCACGGGTGTGGAGAGGGTGGAGAGTGACAGGCGATCAGTCACAAAATGAGTGGGCCCAGTATGAAGACCTGTGGGGTGCCACAGACCCTCGGCCACTCCAGCAGGGCCTGGCCATTGATCATCACTGGGGGCCTATCGAGGAAGGGATGTGACTAAAGCAGGCATGCGTGGAACAATGGTCCATAGTTTGGCCGACGTGCTTAAGCAGCTGGGCGTCAGTGCCTTTAATAGAAGGGGTAGACTCCCTCTATACAGTCCACAAAGCATTGTCTGTTTCCCCCCTTGGACAGAAAAGGTGGTTTTCTGTAAGGGGCTGGACCCACTATCATGTGGTGGCTTTTTACCCCTCAGCCAGCAGTCCCTATCAGCTGAATGGACTTTGTGGCTGACATGGTCTATATGTTTGTGTGTGGATGAAGGGGGGAAGCTACAAAGGAAGAAAGCAGCCCATTGAGTCACATAGCACAGAGGGGGAACACACACAGTATATCACAAGGGAGCATCTGGTAGGAGGAATGTGTACATGATGTCAAATGATAGTCCAAAGATAGGCCTCTCTTCAAGGGTGATAAAGGGCAGCCCTGACAAGAAGAGTCAAGAGGAAGAGAGTCTTGTTTGTGTTGCCTTGTCGGAGAGTTTTCTTAATGGGGTTCGTTGGCAATGCAGCACCGAATTGGGGAGGTCTTGCCGTCTCGTGACACATGAGTAGGAATGTTTCCATGACCAAGTAAACTGTCTGACTCAAATTGTGCGGTTGGCTAGAGGAACAGACAACACAATAGTGTCTTCCCCTCCCATTCCCTTCAACATCCACACCAAGTATGTCTGTCTGGGAAGATAAAAAAGTTTTGAAGAGCATGCGTGCAAATCCACCTTGATCCATCCCCTGAATGCACACTTACTGTCAGTGTAAGCCAAGGCATGTTCAGGCACATAGGAGCTACTAAGAATCCTGCAAACACCTGCTATAATGCTCTGCAGTTGGAGTATGGCTATCAAATCACCACCTGTCTATGCACAGGTATCAGGAAAGATAAGACCTTATTTAATGCATGTCATTAAGTGTGTAGTGCTATAAAGGGCACATGAAGGGATTTGGCACTAGAAAACTTTAAAAGAGGTGCTAAAGAATCAAGTGGATTAGCAGGAGTAGTGCAAAAAAGTTGCATTTATTAACAAAGACGTTTACTGGAAAAATGCAAAAAAAAAAAAAAAAAAAAAAAAAAAGAAACCTGGGAAATTCAATAACACTTAATAAAAAATAAATAAAAGAACACCAAACAAACAAAAGCTGTGATTGGGATTTACCCTCACACCCCCGCCTAACTGGAACCTACCACATGCCCAGGTTATAATCAGGTAAACTTGTTCTTGATTGGTTTGTAGAGCAACTGATCACTCCACACACGCATGCACACACACACACACACACACACACACACACACACACACACTCACTCGCGAGCACACACACACACACACACACACACACACACAATAGGGTAACAGGTTATAATCAAGCTTGTGTCATTGTTATTTATATAACTTGTTTAATAATGTGTAAAATCAATTTAAACACTGGAATGAAATTAATAACTACACAACACACACACACACACACACACACACACACACACACACACACACACACACACACACACACACACACACACACAACACTTAAATCAGGGATTGGGAGCAGGTAGACTGAACTGCAAGACACAGCAGGCAACAGAAACTCAGAAAGATAAATCTTCAATGCAAAGAAACAGTCACTGAACAGCACACAAATCAAGGATTCAACAAAGACTGAACTGAAAACCAGGACTTAAATACAAACTAGACTGACGAGGGGATGAAGTGCAGGTGGAGAAAATAATCAAAGAAGCTCAGGTGAGGGGAATGAGGAGATGAGGCAGAGGAACAGGCAGGGAGCTGATTGTCTGGGAGAAACTAAGGAGCAGGAAGAACTAACGAGGCTGATGCAGGACAGCTGTGATGAGGGAGAGGCAGCACAGGGACACAGGAGGGGAAGAACAGTTTTTTATAACTCATAACCACAATCTCTCTCTAATCTCTAGTGTTCTAACAATACCATAGTTGCTGTATGCATGTTAGAAAGCAAAAATTCTCAAAACATTGTCCAATATTTATGTTCTTGTCTGGCAATATGGTTTTTATTTGTAGAAAATATACATTCGTCTTATTGAAAAATGTGAGTTACAGATGAGATTCACTGTCCTACGAGGGGTAAGAGGCACTAAATGGATCAGTTTATTGTAGCATTTTTATATATGTTACTTCAGTGTACAATAGACATTTAAAACTTTAACACCTGGACCAACATCAGTTTTCTTGTGCTGCATTCAGACACCTTTTCACCAGCTTTGTGCAACTAAAAGGTTGATCGATTAATTGATTGATTTAAATATTTATTTTGAATATGCAATGAGCAAAACAAAAAAATATTGTTTTTAAAACAAAGAGAAGAAGAGAAAAAAAGGCACAAAAGCATAGTGGTGCGAAATGAAAAGAAACATAAAGCAAAGACATTAGCATATTCGACAAGGTGTCAAGGAAATTATTTAAAAATGAGCTGGGGGGGGTATTAAATATTATCAAAAAAACCCCAAAATGTTCAGGAAACTATATTCACAGTTATCTTAAGTATATTAAAGACATTTTGTACCACTTTCTTGAGGTCATTTTCTTTCTTTCTTTTTTGTGCTTATTTTCGGGTAATTTTATTATAACTTTTCTATTAATTTCTTGTTAGTTTTGTGCCATTTCTTGATAAATTGCTTGTTGCCCTCCTCTCTCTCTCTCTTTTTTTAAAATCAAGCCAATTTGCTCAGGTATCAAAGAGTTAACTAAATTGTTGGAAGACACTGATACATGCAAATTTGGATATTGCAACTAATCAGGTTAAATAGTGCTCATTTTGTGATATTTTTAGGATATTTCATTGGAGAATTAGAATCAGCCATGTTCCCAAACCCATGCATTAAATAGCTGTGGTCTGAGCCACTCGGCCACAGAGCTTCACACAGACCAAATGGAAGCGGGAAATAGAGGATCAAGCAGCCATTTATCATGCACTTGTCAGATCTTGACCCCGTTACCATTAGCTGGCAGATGTTGGCCAGCATTCATATGCACTCTGTGTGTCTGTGCATTCAGAAAAAGCCAGGGCTACCAATCAGTTTGCATGTAGACATAACACACACAGTTTTGTATGTTGGTGGGGACAGACAGAGCCTTGGTAGGGTAGAGCGAATGGTGGTTATGGGCAAGTCACAGGGGAGCACTCACCTCAGCTCTGAAACCCCTTGCTGGTTGACCTATCCACCTATCTTTTAGCCTCTCTCTCTCTTTTTCTCTCTCAGTCCCTTGGGGTCTGAGATCTTCCCAAGGGGGTCCTCCTTTAAGCCACCTGACTATTACCTGTGGACCGAGCTGTCACAGTTAGCTACCTGCACAGGGGAGATACAGCACACACACATTAAATACACTTACATACACACACATGCACACTTTGGTGGTGACACCCTGAGGGAGCGTTGTGGCAGGGGGGGAGAATGAGACTACCAGGGGACCCAGCAGCTCTGGGGAAAAAGAGCATGCCATCAGTCAGGAGCTGGCCATGTGCTGGCTGTGACATAAGCAAGATAGCAGAATGGGTAGCAAACAAACCATGTCTTAGGGTGATACATGTAGGAATACTTTGCCAGTCGTGAGCAATGAGGATGAGTCACAAGGTTAATAGTTTAAAAGAAAAAAGGCAGTTTTTGATCAGCTATTTTTTCAGATTGCCATTGTTAGCCCTATTTATTGAGTTAGCACCATTAGCTGCTAGTCAGCTTAGCCACCTCCATGTTGAGAACCATATGTTTTGAATGTTGTACACAGCTCCTTTAATGTCAGATTAAGTAAGTAGTTCAGCAGATAACATTACATCTGGAGGTTGTCTGTATAACAATGAGGCAATACTAATAACAAAGGCTTTCTCTAGCAAATGTAGGTATAATGAGCCACAAGTTGGTCTTGAAACAATCTGCTCACCCAAACCCCCGCACTATCCATCATTGTCAACACTCTCCACAACACTTGTTTCATTGTACCGCAGTATCACTAAAACAACTGCTTAGCTGCTAACTTGATAATGCTAAGCATTTGTTCCTGCACCCTTTCATTTAGACTATTTTACCTTGTTAAGTTAAATCGACCTTCATCACCTTGTATCGTCTGACAACAGGGGCTCTGGGAGCATCTCTGCAGCTCCTCATCCCCCATCCTAAAAAGATGTGACACAGGGCACATGAGGGCTGTAGGGTCATAAAAAAGCCCAAGTGAATCATTAGCTTGGTTTGGTGCCAGCCAGGGCTAACTCATTAGCTACATCGAGGATCTGCCCTCCAGACAGAATCTCCTCTCTTTTAAATACATCAGAAATTCACCATGCAGCTAGGTTTTTTAAATGATAATTGCATTTCATGGCTTGCTTTAACCTCACTAGACGGTTTTGGCCGTCGTCCTGCTGAGCAACACTTGGCCTGGCTGTGGCAAAGTGGCAGTTGAGGTCTTTTGTCCCAGCTTGTTACGCCCCCGATGTGCCGGCTTTGGCTATCAAGGGAAGTCAGACGTCCTAGGGCCACTGTAACTTTATTAAGCACAATGCCAACCCTATGTAGCCCCCAAGACAGGGCAGGAGGAAAGTGAGGTGGACAAAGCACACCATTGTGGGTGAGGTTAGAGGACTGGTGTGGAGAACCTCACACTCCTTTCCCACACTTATCAGTTGGGGCCAACATCCCAAAATAACAGCTGATGGGTACTAACAGCAAGAGGCGGTAGGAATGAACAGTTTTGATAAAGAGAGAATGCCTCTTTTCTGTATGTTTTACTCTGAGCATTGCTTACAAATATTCTGCAGTGATTACATCCTTATGATTGAACATCATTTTTTGCAAAAATTTTTCCAAGTGGATCAACGTTCCCTCTTTGTCGCAGACTTGTCATTTATTTTTATAGTTTAATGATGCTTCTTCATCTGCTTAGATTAGAGCTTAGATTTTGGATATCATAGGATATAGGTTAGATTTAAACATTAGGGTGGGACATGCGAAACAAGGAATGGGGATCTTCTGCTTGAAAATTCTGAGTGTCAAACACTTAATTCATTAAGTGCATTTTGGTAATTTTTTTTTTTTTTTTAGATAAGATATGATAAAACTTAAATTATCCTGAACTTGGGAAAGTAACAGTTAGAAGCAAGAGAGAAAAAGTAAAAAAAAAAAAAAAAAGAGACTCAGTGTTAAAAAAGATAAAAAATATCACAAATAGAAATAAAATGATATAAAATCTATACACTGCATTTTCCTGAATCAATTTATGGTGCAAATGTGTTGTCAACCCCATAATGTTGTTGCAATACCGATACTGAGGTTTTTGGTTAAGAACAAAACAAAAAATACCCCACAGATTTTGTCCATATCAGCCTGCCCTAAGTCAATGCTGCAATAAAAAAAAAAGAAAAAAAGAGTATACTGTTTGCCAATTTATTTGTAAGAGTGACAAATTCAGAAAACTAGAAAACGAGGCAAAACAAAGACTGGGTAACCTTTTACCACCCACTGCTTGGCTCAGGAATACTAGCAATATGAGCTACTTCCACAAACCTCTACAGTAGTGTGAAACATTCCATAAAATAAACAGTAATTTGTAATATCTTTTAGGTCACTGTGGTTATTCTAAAAAAGAACGCCCTGTCATAAAGAGTACAAAATATTTCTGAGAGGTGATAGTGATTACATTACAGTGTGTACTGTACATACTTTGCATTTAGGTATGATTTTGGTGTCAAATGCGTTATGTTATTGTCTGCTGATAATGTTCTTGTATAGTACATTTGCATAGAAACTACTTGTTGCAAAGGAACAGCGTCTTCTCCCTGAGCTGAAAGGTTGTACCCTGGCACAAAGCACTGACCAGCGGGGTCTCTAGACAGCGGAGGAGAGAGAGACGCAGAAAACAATCTTCTACTTGTTTCTGCTTTACCTCCTCTGACATGGCCTGACCCCTCCATCGATCTCCTCTCCGCACAATGGGCTTCCTCCTGAAGAGCAGACTGCGTGTGTGTGCGTATGTGTGTGTGTGTGTGTCCTCTTTCCTGACAACATATTTTGTTCTAACCAACATGCCCAGAACTCTCCAGGACACGGCTCCAAGGTGTTTTCCAGAAAGGCTGATTCTTATGTTCACAAATTGTTGCTACAGCATGGAAGCTGTACTAACATGCTGATATACTTTTTTTAAATGATTATTTACTGAAACTGTACATGGAAAAAGGGCGAAGACACAAAATACATATCTTCATTTTGCAGTAAATACAGTTGTGGCATTTGATTTTTCCCCCCCAGTGATCGGTCGTCATCACCTAAGGTGTTCGTGGTTTTTTCTGTTCTGTGATTTTCAGGAACATTTACCCGTTTACCAGCAGAGAGAGCAGGTTTGTGTTTATGCTTGTCAACATCAATGACAAAAAGCAAGTTGAATCATCCTGCCACACACACACACACACACACACACACACACACACACACACACACGCAAACACAGACACACACACACTCACTCACACATACACATGCTCACAGGCACAGGCATGTATGCACAAACACTGCCCACTCGTCTTATCTTACACTGCTTGTTAGAAGTAAATACAGTACAGTGAGTAAACTGGGACCCCTGCCAAAAACTGGGAAAAAAAATCAAAATGAAGAGAGGAAAAAAATCAAATGAAATTGAGAGAGAGAGCGAATGAGGAGAAAGGGATGGAGAGGGAGCTGTTTGGGCCTAGAAAGTGACTTGAGATAAAAATAACTAGTCACACGACACAGAACAGATCTGGGCGCTGCTTCTCTTGCCCCGGGGCTCGGCCTGCCCAGCCACCACTGAGAGAGAGAGGGGAGAGTGAAAGAGAGGAGGGATGAAGAGGTGATGGCCAAAAAATGAGAGAGGGTTTGGGGGATGGATGGACGAGGGACTGGATAGAGTGAACATGGTGGGAAAGGTGGTGGTAAAGGGTAAAAATCTGTAAAGCTCACAGCGGGAGGTATAAAAGGAGAAAATGTACAGGAGAGATTGGAAGGGAAGTGGGGATAGAAAGAAAGAATGAGAGAGAAAATGAGAGAAGAAAGAAAGAAAGTCGTGTTTGATGTATGGGCTCTTGCTTACTGTTGTGAGTCCTCCTGAATATGCTGCAGGCAAAACAAAAAAAATCTTTTGTGATTAATTGGAAAAAAGTGGACTATTATGAACTGACTGCACAAAAGCCAGCGCATACCATAATATAAATTCTAAATGAGCACCATACAATGCGATGCAAATAGCTGGCAAGGGAGTAAAAAACAAGGTAGGAGTGTTCAAAGCTCTTAATATGTATTCAACCGAATTAATGCATTATGTATGGCTCTTTCCCTTCCTCTATGGGAGGGAGTTTTTTTTTTCTTGTATGTTGATAACAGCAGCAATATGGTAAAGTTGGCAGGTCAGCTTCTGGTTTCTGGACACGAATAACCCATTTATGAAGCTTATCCCGGTTATGATAATGTTCAGAATATGGTGTTTACATGAGCATAGAGAAATCAAGTTATTCTCATTCCCCATATACATTCCTGTTTCTGTCAGCAAGCACATTCAGGTTTCTTATCAAGAGAAAATGGTGCTTACATGCTCAAAGGATGCTCCAAAAACCTGATCATAAATGGATTATCCGTGACCACGTAAACACACTCAAAGACAAGGTCTGTAAGCTTTTCGTTTTGACCCACGATTTACAGACTTATGCTGCCACTCAAATACGATGGAGTTATATAATATGTTGTATTTTGTTTTTTGATGCTTGCTACAGTTAATAACTTTTATAAAAAAATATTTTGTGCCATATTCACTGAAACTTTCATGGTCTTCTGACAGAAATCCTTCCTCCCCTCCAACTGCCTTTAATTGCATTCGCTAGAATCAGACCATGGCACTGTCGTTGACCACCAATCAGAGCAGAGGAGTCTTTAACTCAGCTTTCAATCATGTTGATCGCTTCGAGAACAGAGTGGAGTGTTTAGCTGTAAAATTAGAAAGTTAGCGTGCGGTACTCAGTACGTTGGTACTAGTCTAGTATTTCCAACAATCTTTCTCATTTGACAGCTAAACAGTACACTAAACAATGTTTTCCAAAAACATTTGAGGCGTAAAATAAGCAACGCAGTAAAAGATTCTTAATTCATATTTGATCAGCGTTGCCTAGTTTGACAGTTTGATTGCAGTTCACCAGCAGTGATTGACAGCTGACTCTGATTGGTTATTTTTGGTGCACCGTGGCTGATTCCAAAGAATGACATTTCTAGCAGTAGGAAGAGGAGGAGGAACATGATTTTTTCACAGACTATCAATTTCATGTTCTTCTTTCAGTATATAGTAACAGTTCCAGGAAATAAGACATGTTATTTTCACAAAAGTTACCAAATGTAGCTTTAAAAATAGATATTCCATTAGAAAAACTCACTCTTACATCGCTCTCCAGAAAAAATGTTGACATTAAAAGCCTTAACTGCCAAACATTCTTGGTTAATGCATTTAGTATAGAAACTATATTTTCTAGTACAACTGCCAATACAGATCTGAGAACCCTGCCAAATAAAACTGAATCTATCTGTGTGGATTAAGTGGGAAAATATGCATTTTGGTATTTGAAGTTACCCTTAAAATAAGAGAAAATCCTATCTAAATAAACCTTCAACATCTCCCACAGCAGAGTTTCTGGCAATTGTCTTTGGGAAAATTTGCCTGTGCTAATACACTGTAAATCTTGCAAATCAGTAGACTGTGTTGTCAACTTTTAGGACATCCCACACAGCTAACCTGATGAATAGTCCAAACACCTCCATCACTGAGGGGGATCCTGTTTTAAAGTCCATGGCTAACAAGCAGCTGGAGCGAAACATCTTCAGTCCCGCCTCTGCAGCTACGTAAAAAACTTTTATTTTTCTCTCTTGTCAATGTGCAACTGACTGACTACAGCGTATTTCCATCCTGGCACCATATGCCCTCCATGCTGCTTAACAACCTCGTCAGTTGAGTCTGCAAAGGACCATAAAAAATAGGCGACCACGGATAACGCCTGATGGCCATTCTTGGCATCGGGAGGGGGGTCCCCTCCCCCTGAAGCAGGGCTAATTAACCGACAGGCTTATCTAATGATACCCCTATCTCTCTCTTTCCGTCTATCTCTCTGTCTCTCAGCCTTGGCCCCCCTTAGACACTTCTCCCTGCACGCTGACATTGTTTTCTATTATTATTCAGGCACTGATGCCTCGGTAAGTAGTAAAAAGCCTGTTGACCATTCAGTGGCCAGTGGAGAGGAGAGCTAGGGCTGCGGATAATTAAAAGTTCCCCAGGTCTTGGGCCCTCAGGGGTTAAAAGAAGGGGAGGAACTGGGGGTTTGATAGGCTGAAACAGGGGCCCTTAGTAGTAGTGATGCACAAGTCACTCTTTTGAGTAGCTGTACCAGCACAACAAGCTGAGAATCAATCTGAATAGTATATCAAGTCCCACAAAAGCTATGTCCAGAACCCTTGACCATATGTCAAATTCTGAAGTTAAAGGGATGGTTCAGATTTTTTGAATTAAGGTTGAATGGGGCACTTATCCAAAGACGGTATATTACATACAGGACATATAATCATCATGACTCCAGTTTGGAGAAACAGGCTAAAGTCTGATGTTAACTGCTGTGGAGGGGTCAAAAACAAAACATATTTTAGCCACCAAAAAAATGCCACTTAATTATATTAATATAATTTTAACAATTTGCTATATTTGGAATATTTTCACTGCTTTACCCTACTGTCTGCCAGTGATTTCAAATGGGAAAATGAAGCCAGATTCCATTGAGAAAAACAGTGATTTAACATTGCTCAACACAGAAGCTGCTGTTCTAACACTGCCGTAAACAGTAAAGTAAGCTTGTGTTATTGTGTTTCTTTGACCTTAAAAGTGGTTAGTTCAGATTAGCCAAAGTCACACAATAACACAACCTAACTAACTGATTAAGGCAGTGGCTGACCCGCACCTCCTGTGATCAACAAACTAAAATTGTTTTTCTTCTCAATGAAGTCTGGTGGCTTTGATGATAGCATAGATGGGAAACTTAAGCTGTTAACGGCTTCCACCTCAGAGCCAGCTGACTGATGGAAAGGTAAAGCGGTGAAAATGCCCTCAATATAGCATACACTTAAGCAGATATCATTTTTTTTTGGGTGGGACTTTTTGTTATGTGGCTAAAATACATTTTCTTGCTGCCCTCATCCACAGCAATACATTGCTTAGCTTCCATGTCAGATCCCAGCCTGCTTCTCCAAATTGGAGGCTTTCCAACACACAGCTACTGTATGTAATATACTGTTAATGGTAAGTGCCTCATAAAACCCTTATTTAAAATATCCAAATTATCCCTTTAAGTTTATGTGTTTATAGTTAATGTATTAGAATGCATAGAAGAAGAACTGGACAGTTAGCATGATAACCACTGAGGTTGCACGGATTAAACCTGCCCTACCTGCAGAAAAAAAGCAGCAAAATCACAGCCACACTGAAACAAAGCATCAGCGACGTTGGCATCGCACATATCCCCAAACTAAAAATGAAAAAAAACAAAACAAAGCAAAACATTACAGATCTCATGGATTATCAATTTTGCACCCTCTGGTTCTTGCAGGCTTTTGGCTAATGTGCGTATCACTTATCTTTTACACCCTGATATTGTTAATCTGGCTGTGGCTCTAATATGAAAATTAAATATTTTTGTTTTGGATCTTTCATTTTGACAATGAGCTTTGTATTTCTTTCTGTATATTTGCTTTTCTTTGTACTGACATTATGTGGCTTTGGAGCATTTCCTATCACAGTAAGTTAGTTTTTTATCTACATATTTGCATTATGACCAATATGATGTTTGTCATTCCCATTGTTTGGCCAACATAACTAAATACATAACTTCCCCCACCCACCCCAAAAAACACAATACAGTAAAGTCTTAGTGAAGCAAGGACTCTGGCCACAGAGCCCCTCCTCTTCTCCGATCGATCAGCTGATTAACCCTCATTACTGATTGGCTCTGAGCTGATTGCCATCCCATCATCAAGAAATCACCTATAGCCCTGAGGCTTGTGTATGAGTGTGTGTGTGTGTGTGTGTGTGTGTGTGTGTGTGTGTGTGTGTATGAGTGT